>NC_048299.1:208086685-208339190 GCF_013100865.1 Trachemys scripta elegans
ATTCGACATGGCCATGTCGAATTTAGCGCTACTCCCCTCGTCGGGGAGGAGTACAGAAGTCGAATTAAAGAGACCTCTATGTCGAACTAAATACCTTCGCGGTGTGGACGGGTGCAGGGTTAATTCGATGTAACGGCGCTAACTTCGACATAAACGCCTAGTGTAGACCAGGCCTTAGTCTGTTTGTCCCACTTGAATCCATCTATTTTCTCCACCCAGGCTCCTTACTGCTAAGGCCCTCTCAATCCAGGACCCCCCTCTGGATTCAGGCCTCTTGCCATCACCTGAAGAAGATTCCTTCTCTGGACTCAGGGGGCCCACAGAGGTCAAACCATTGCAACTCTTCTCTAGAACAGCACATAGCTCCTCAGCGATCTGGACTGCCTGCCACTGCATAGTAAAGTCTCTTCATTAGGACCAATTCTCCCTAGGGCTTGGAATTTGTAGCACTTCTTTCAGAACCTCTTCTTTCTAGGGGTACCTTCCCTATGTTCTCTTTCCTGGTCTGCACCCTCACCAACTCCCCTGAGAAGTCCCATTCTTAAGGATCTTCCTCAGTTCTGCTACTGGGCCCTCATAGCCCTTTATTAGCTCAGATGTTCCTTAGCTAATGAACCATCACTCAGCCATTTATGCAATGAACTACTCACAGGTGGCTCTGGGTTTGCTTGTTCTCCTTAGGGGAGCCTGTCACAGGTAGGCTGGCCAGCAACCTGTGACACTGCACATTTCCAGCTGGGATGTGGCATTTGAAACTCAAGCTTTGCCTGTTGAATACAACTTTTGATGTAGCAAATGCAGGTTTGTTTTTAAGTGATACTGCTTCAGGCAACTTCATGCTTGTTACCTGAATTTGGCTATGCTGAAACCAGACATTGTAAAGATTAATTTGTTTAGATCATAGTGAGTCAGAAGTATAAACTGCCTAGAACAGCTCAACTCTTTCTCACTAAAAAATGATGTAAAATAATATGAGCTTGATTCACCAGGGGGACTTAGGTGTTGGAATGCCTAACTTTTAGGTGCTTTATACAATGCCTGGAGAGAGTGAGGCAGCTAAAAAGGGATTCACAGAAGCCAGCACATTGAGTGTGGAACCTAAACCAGTGGTAGGCAACCTGCAGCCCGTCAGGGTAATCTGCTGGCAGATCGCCAGACAGTTTGTTTGCATTTGTTCGGCCACCTGTAGCTCCCAGTGGCCGTGGTTCACCGTTCCTTATATGACATGTGATCTTATTTTTGTTACCCTAATCTTTCCTCCCCTTCTCTTCTTTTGTTTGTCACACTCACTTGTTGTGTCCTATTTCAAATTACACAGTAAGCTCCTTGAGACTGAGGCCTGGTCTACACTACGAGTTTAGGTCGACTTTAGCAGCGTTAAATCGAATTAAGCCTGGACACGTTCACACGACTAAAAGCCCTTTCTTTTGACCTAAAGGGCCCTTTAAACCGGTTTCTTTACACCACCTCCGACGAGGGGATTAGCGATAAAATCGGCCTTTGCGGGTCGGAATTGGGGTAGTGTGGACGGAATTCGACGTTATTGGCCTCCGGGAGGTATCCCACAGTGCTTCATTGTGACCGCTCTGGACAGCACTCTCAACTCAGATGCACTGACCAGGTAGACAGGAAAATCCCGGGACTGGGTTTACCTGTGAGTTTGTGCAGTACTTAGTACAAGAGAGCCCTGATGCTGACATCCCAGAGCACCAGATAAACAGCAATCTGCTCCATGATGCTGTCAGTAGCTGACATCCTATCAACTGTCTCCCCGATTTCCCTCCGAAGAGTAATCATAGAATCATAGGACAGGAAGGGACCTTGAGAGGTCATCTAGTCCAGTCCCCTGCACTCATGGCAGGAATAAGTATTATCTGACAGGTGTTTGTCTAACCCTGCTCTTAAAAATCTCCAATAATGGAGATTCCACAACCTCCCTAGGCAATTTATTCCAGTGCTTAACCATCCTGACAGTTAGGAAGTTTTTCCTAATGTCCAACCTAAACCTCCCTTGCAGCAATTTAAGCCCATTGCTTCTTGTCCTATCCTCAGAGGTTAAGAAAAACAATTTTTCTCCCTCCTCCTTGTAACAAACTTTTATGTACTTGAAAACTGTTATCACGTCCTCTCTCAGTCTTCTCTTCTCCAGACTAAACAAACCCAATTTTTTCCATCTTCCCTCATAGGTCATGTTTTCTAGACCTTTAATCATGTTTGTTGCTCTTCTCTGGACATTCTCCAATTTGTCCACATCTTTCCTAAAATGTAGCGCCCAGAACTGGACACAATACTCCAGCTGAGGCCTAATCAGCGTGGAGTAGAGCAGAAGAATTACTTCTTGTGTCTTGCTTACAACACTCCTGCTAATACATCCTAGAATGATGTTTGCTTTTTTTGCAACAGTGTTACACTGTTGACTCATATTTAGCTTGTAGTCCACTATGACCCCCTGATCCCTTTCTGCAGTACTCCTTCCTAGGCAATCATTTCCCATTCTGTATGTGTGCAACTGATAGTTCCTTCCTAAATGGAGTACTTTGCATTTGTCCTTATTGAATTTTATCCTATTTACTTCATACCTTTTCTCCATTTTGTCCTGATCATTTTGAATTTTAATCCTATCCTCTGAAGCTCTTGCAACCCCTCCAACCATGGAATCATCTGCAAACTTTGTAAGTGTACTCTCTATGCCATTATCTGAATCATTGATGAAGATATTGAATAGAACCAGACCCAGAAGTGATCCCTGTGAAACCTCACTCAATATGCCTTTTCACCATGACTGTGAACCTTTGATAACTACTCTCTGGGAACAGTTTTCCAACCAGTTATTCACCCACCTTATAGTAGCTCCATCTAGGTTGTATTTCCCTAGTTTGTTTATGAGAAGGTCATGTGAGACAGTATCAAAAGCTTTACTAAAGTCAAGATATACCATGTCTACTGCTTCCTCCATCTACAAGGCTTGTTATTCTGTCCAAGAAAGCAGTCAGATTGGTTTGACACAATTTGTTCTTAACAAATCCATGCTGACTGTCACTTATCACCTTATTATCTTCTAGATGTTTGCAAATTGATTGCTTAATTATTTGCTCCATTATCTTTCCGGGTACAGAAGTTAAGCTGACTGGTCTGTAATTCTCCGGGTTGTCCTTATTTCCCTTTTTATAGATTGGCACTATATTTGCCCTTTTCCAGTCATCTGGAATCTCTCTTGTCTTCCATGACTTTTCAAAGATAATCACTAATGGCTCAGATATCGTCTCAGTCAGCTCCTTGAGTATTCTAGGATGCATTTCATCAGGCCCTGGTGACTTGAAGACATCTAACTTGTCTAAGTAATTTTTAACTCCTTCTTTCCCTATTTTAGCCTCTGATCCTACCTCATTTTCACTGAGATTCACTATGTTAGATGTCCAATCACCACCAACTTCTTGGTGAAAACCAAAACAAAGAAGTCATTAAGCACCTCTGCCATTTCAACATTTTCTGTTTTTATTCCTCCCTCCCCCATTGTGAAACGGGCCTACCTTGTCCTTGGTCTTCCCCTTGCTTCGAATGTATTTGTAGAATGTTTTCTTGTTACCCTTTATGTCTCTAGCTAGTTTGATCTCATTTTGTGCTTTGGCCTTTCTAATTTTGTCCCTATATACTTGTGTTATTTGTTTATATTCATCCTTTGTAATTTGGCCTTTCTAATTTTGTCCCTACATACTTGTGTTATTTGTTTATATTCATCCTTTGTAATTTGACCTTTTTTCCACTTTTCATAGGACTTTTTTTTAATTTCTAGATCATTGAACATCTCCTGGGTAAGCCACAGTGGTCTCTTGCCATACTTTCTATCTTTCCTACACAGTGGGATAGTTTGCTCTTGGGCCTTAATAATGTCTCTGAAAAACTGCCAACTGTCTTCCCCCTTAGACTTGCTTCCCATGGGATCTTACCTAACAACTCCCTGAGTTTGCTAAAGTCTGCCTTCTTAAAATCCATTGTCTTTCTTTTGCTGTTCTCCCTCCTACAATTCCTTAGAATCATGATTACTTTTACCCAAGATGCCTTCCACTTTTAAATTCTCAACCAGTTCCTCCCTATTTGTCAAAATCAAATCTAGAACAGTCTTTCCCCTAGTAGCTTTCTCCCTTCTGAAATAAAAAAATTGTCTCCAATACATTCCAAGAACTTGTTGGATAATCTGTGCCTTGCTGTGTTATTTTCCCAACAGATGCCTGAGTAGTTGAAGTCCCCCATCACCACCAAATCCTGTACTTTGGATGATTTTGTTAGTTGTTTAAAAAAAGCCTCATCCACCTCTTCTTCCTGGTTAGGTGGTCTGTAGTAGACCCTTACTATAATCACCCTTGTTTTTTACCCCTTTTATCTGGGGGAAGGGATAGCTCAGTGGTTTGAGCATTGGCTTGCTAAACGCAGGGTTATAAATTCAATCCTTAAGGGTGCCACTTAAATCTGGGCCAAAAATTGGTATTTAGTCCTGCTACTGAAGGCAGGGGGCTGGACTTGATGATTTTTCAGGGTCCCTTCCAGTTCTATGAGATGAGTATAAATCACATATAAAATCCTTGCCCAGAGACTTTCAACAAGTCTGTCTCCTATTTCTATCTCAACCTCAGTCCAAATGTATGGAGGACAAGCTAATGCTGTTCAGGGCAACAGTAACACTCTGCCCTGACCCCTGCATTCCCTCCACACACCCAGACCTGTGCACCCCCTCACACATCTCCAGCCCCCATTCTGACTCTTGCACCCCCCCCCACATCCCCACCCCCACCCTGAGCACCAAACAGGAGCTCCTGCACCACTACCCCCTACATTCCCACCTGCACCCCCAGTCTGGGGTCCCTGCTGCTGGCCCCTTGCCAGCCGGGGTCCCGCAGGCCCCGATCAGCCCGCTGCCAAACTAGGTGAACAGAACCCCAGGCTGGCGGTGGGCTGAGTGGGCTGGCAGCATAAGATCAGCATTTTAATTTAATTGTAAATTAAGCTTCTTAAACATTTTGAAAACCTTGTTTACTTTACATACAACAATAGTTTAGTTATATAATATAGACTTATAGAGAGAGACCTTCTAAAAAACGTTAAAATGTATTATCGGCATGCAAAACCTTAAGTTAAAGTAAATAAGTGAAGACTTGGCACACCACTCCTGAAAGGTTGGGGGAGGGATAGCTCAGTGGTTTGAGCATCAGCTTACTAAATCTAGGATGGTGAGTTCAATCCTTGAGGGGGCCACTTAGGGATCTGGGGCAAAATCTGTACTTGGTCCTGCTAGTGAAGGCAGGGGGCTGGACTCAATGACCTTTCAAGGTCCCTTCCAGTTCTAGGAGATAGGATATCTCCATTAATTTACTTTATTTTAAGGTTGCCGACCCCTGATATAGATTATCGTCTTCATCGAGCTCTGACCCAAATTTCCCTATAAAATAAACCCAAATATGTTGATTTAAGGTATGTACACTGTATGTTTATCCCCTCTAGGTCCAGTTTTGTAATCAAGCATTGAAACTTCCCCAAAAATAACATTCAGCACTGCCTGCTTTTTCCATTTATTTCTTTACAAAATGAGTTTCTCCCCATCCTACTAGCCCACATTTTGCACAAACAGCAGCTTCTTTGGTGCTATGTCATTCACAGCATAGAAACACTGAATCTTTTGCACTCATTTTTATTATTTGTCACTTTTAAATATGTAGTTGTGCGTAATATTTTTCAGAAATATTTGTCTATCTATAAGACATCCATAGAAAAACACTAGAGTTTTCTTTTAAAAACAGAATTGGTCATGTTGAAAAATAGATTCTTTGCCAAAATAAATACATTTGTGAGTTAAAACTAAATTTTGAAAATGGTAGCTTACTCCTTGATAACATTTCTTTAGAGAGATACAGGGAAAGGGTAACTAATGCAACTATAAAGTGTGTAAAAAAAGACATTTGATATGTACACAATATCTATCTTTTCCCATATGTATTAATAAACAATAGAAAACAGTAAGTTAAAAAATCAAATACTATACAGAATACATGTTACTTGATGGTAAATATATTCTGGATTTTACTGCACAAACATTTGTGAGAATTGAAAAGTAAGATTTTTTTTTTTTGCAAAACTGGCTCTTTTCATTTTTGTGCTTGCGTGATTTACTGTGAAAGCTCCTGGGCAGATCACAGAAATGTCAACAAAGCGTGGCTATTTATACAGTAAACGCATATGAAGGAGTGGCAGATAGGAATAAGAATAACACAAGCACAAGTATGCCGGGATAGTGAGATATATGCACACCACAGCTGCTTTTTTTGGCAGGAGCTGGAAGCTAAGTCTGCTAAACATCAAAAAATATTGCATGCTTTTCACTTTGGTCGGCTGTACACTTAACACGTTTGCTGGCATAGCTATGTCTGCAACAAGTTGTGTTCCCCCCACCCCGCCCCAAACTCCTAACAGACATAGCTATGCAAGCAAAAGCCCTTGTGTAGACACAGTTATACCAGCCAAAAATGCCATTTTGCCAATATAGCTTATTTAGTTCGGTGAGCTGGTAAAAACTACATCAGCAAAAGAACTTTTTTTTTTTTGCTGGTATAGGCTGTGTCTCCACTAGGAGGGTTTACCAATATGTCTGCACCAGTAAAGCTTCAGCAGCAAACCCTTTCTGATGTACTCAAGACCTTGGACTGTATACAACTCTGAAGTGCCTTATTACAGGATCACTTTTTGTTTTGTTTTACACGAGTCTATAAAACAAAGAGAGTAACTGTTATGAGCAAAAACATTCATTTTTTGTTAAAAATGCTGGATTAATTTCTTGTTAGTAAAAGTAGAGTACAAGCACTAACTAACTAGAGCCAGGCATTATTGAATCTTCTTCACCCAGCTACAATAATATTTCTGACTCTTGATCACAAGTACTCATTTCTGTCCTGAGCAGAGGCTACTCTTTGTATACCCATAACATGTATATAGTGTATTTCTTCTCAGATTTTCAAGCATTTTACAAAGGATGGTAAATATCTATATCCTCATTTTACAGATAGAAGCACAGAGAAGTGAAGTGACTTTTTCAAGGACACAGAGGAGATCAGGGGCTCTCAGAAACCGAATGTGGTCACCTCATTCCTAGTCTAGCCTTCTCCACTGGACCAAACTCTTTCTCTTAAAGTTTGAGATTACTGTAGTTAGAAACAAGTAAACTTATTTTCACTTATATCCCAAACAGCATTTGAACCTATTTCTAAAAGGAGAGGCAGGGGGATAGCTACATGACAGCTAAAAAGAGAAGCCCACCTGTAGGCTTAGTGGCAGCATTACATTACTGTGTTCTTAGGCATGTAACCTGATTTCTTGGTTTGAATCATGGAGCCAGGCCTTGGAGGTCAGACGACCAACTCAATAACATTTTGAGCCAAAGAAGGATAGTAATATGGACTTCCTGAAATGCTTGTGTGCAAAACGTTTAGACTTCCTGTTGCCCGACTAACAACCGTCACTGCAAGTTTGCTGATGGAATTCATGAATAATTTTGAATAGCAAAATTTATAGGCAGTTTATGAACAGACCAGAATGCTTCTGTTGTGAAGGGGGGAGCGCAGGGTGCAGCAAGCAATGGCTTCTACTTCTCCCTGGCTCCTTTTGGATGTCTTGACCCCTAGGGACCTTAATGAGGAACAATCATTGCCTTTGGCAGAGTGCAGTAATTGTAAATGTATCTAACCACTGCACAGGGGCATAAGGGGAAAGGCTTTCCGCTTTTATGAATAGTTAATGGTTAGCTACATTGAGAAAAACATTTGCAGGCTCTCCATAAATGTTAATTGTGTATCATATATATATTGGTCACTGATTACTTTCTTACCATCTGTAGTCTAAACCAGAGCTGGTCTCAAATTGCTCAAGAAATGTGAAATATTAATTTCTCTCTTCATTAAAAAAAATCTATAAACTATTTTTTACAAATAAAGGAGTATTTTCTGAACCAATTGTTTGTTATATTGGACTAGTACAATACTTAGGACATTTGTCCCATCTTGTTTCTAGAGTTTTGATGTCCTATTTTCTCATATTCATAATAGAAATAGCCATTTAAAATATCTGTTACTAGTAGATCAAATTAAAATAAATAATTATTTTACAAACTATTTGGTGGAAAATTAATTTTTCCTTACTCTTTTGTGTTTCATTATGGGCATAATTTTGATGAGCTATGGAATAATGGAGTCAGTAAGGCCATCTCTTGTGGTCATAGTGAAGTGTAGGTTGGAATATAGTACAATTTATGGACCTAGTCCTTCATCACAATATAACTTTGATCCTTCATGGGCAGGCCCCTGCTTCCTTATGGATCAAGTTGCAGCCTTGTGGCTCTATATTTATTTCATAAATATTCCAAATTCTTCAGGCAGAGCCATATTATACAGCAGAACTGGACTGGGGCTCAGAAAACCAAAGTTCTACTCCCAACTTTGGCACTGGCTTCTAGGGGACTGCTAGGGCAAGCCATGTCCCCTCTCTGTGCCTCAGTTTCCCCATCACACTGATGTTTACCTCCTTTGTTCAGTTATTTGAGAGCTACTGATGAAAAGCACTATGTAGAGCAGTGGTCTCCAAAGTGGGGATCCTTGGGGGTGCGCGGCAGCAGAAGCCCCCTTTTTTTTTGCTTCGGCAGTTCGAGCGGCTTTTTTTTTTTTGCTTCGGCAGTTCGGACAGGAGTCTGAACGGCTTTTTTTTTCTTTTTGCTTTGGCAAAAATGGTAGAGCCAACGCGGCAGGGGATGCGTGCTCAAAAATTTTTTACTTATAGGGGTGCGCAATCAAAAAAATTTGGAGACCACTGATGTAGAGGGAGGTATTATTAGTTTAAATATATATACATTAAGGGTACAATTTTCAAAATTGCCGATGTGATTCAGCTGCATAATTACTTGTCCCTTTTTCGAAAATTGTACCCTTAATATATACAGCATTACTGTACTGAATTTACTAAATGTGAAATTATGGTATACAAAATCAAGCAGTAAGTAGTCACTGCAATTAAGTATTAAATAATTATACTGTACCTGAGAGATAATTGTATATACTAGGAGTAGCTTAGATTTGAAAACTAATGTGTACATATCACGTACTGTATTATTCAGCAGTAATTTGGGGTATCTCAAGTTGGGCACCCTGAAACAGAGGCACCCAAAATTAATAGATGCTTTAAAAAAAAACTGACCGGAGTGTCTTGTCCAAAGTCACACTGTGAATCAGTGCCCGAGCTGGGAGTAAACCCAAGGATTTCCTACCTCACCTTCCTTTGCTTTAACCACAAGACCATTCCTCATCTATCACTGGTTGTGGATGATGGGCCTGGACCACCTCCTAACTCAGTCACTTGAGGAGAAGATGAACAGCAAAGGATGATTGCTACTGGGAAGAGAAAGCAAAGAATTATTTGGTTCCTTGTGGAAAGGATGGTACTATAGGGGATAATTTGACACTTTTGGCCTTGACCTTGATGTGCCCTAATTCCTACATCTGTAAAACAGGAATAAGAACATTTACCTCTCTCAGATTATGCTGTGAGGTTTATTCACTTAAAAACATATCTGTAAAGTGCTTGGAGATCTTTGGATAAAAGGCACTTGCAAAGAAATATTTTTCTTTTTTACTAGGCAAGGTATGTTTTTATTTTGAAACAAAAAACTGATCCTAGCCCTTCAGCTTCATTCTTCTCTCTTCTCCTGGCCTTCCCCATTCACACTTGAGCCACAGACGATCTGCAGTGGTTTCCCTTCCCTGTCTGGCCCTAAAACGGAGGAGGAGAATGGGATTGGAACAGGGAATAGTGAGTTTCAGGGGGAGTTCCAAGATCATTTACCTAAACACAGTCAGCTGTCTTCACCAAAAACACACAAGAGGTGCTATCACCCCCCACCTTCTGCCCAATAGTTAGAGCACTCACCTGAGATGTAGGAGACCAGCGTTCAAAACTCCACCCTGCCTGATTCAGAGCAGGAACCTGAAACCAGGTTTCCCTAACCATGGGGTTAGAGTCATTTCCACTTCAGCCTAATGACTATTTAAGTATTTCATGCAAAGTGGAATAGTTTCAAGAGGAGAGTTTGAGAAAGATACCCCACCTCAGAATGCCAGCTGGTAGTTCACTAGTTAGGGCACTCATCTGGGAGGTAGAAGACCTGCATACCATGGGGGCACCACTTCCTGACTGCCATGCCTGTCTTTTGTTGGGGTTAGGCCTACCAGATCGGAACCCACAGGCGAGATATGTATGGGAATGCCTAATTTTTGAATCCCACTGGGGGACTTAGATGGCTTTGCACATGCCCAGCAGCAAAAATTTAGGCACATAGGAAATTTAGAGGCCTACAGTGTTAGGCAACAACTGACTGAGATTTTGTGCATGCCAGTGGTACCTAAACATTGTATTTAGATGCTGAAAGAGGCAGTTAGGTAGCTAAATCCTGCTTGTGAATCTAGCCCTTAATAATCATTTGCTCCAGGTTTTATGAGCTTCATCTTCTATACACAGTGTCAACTTTTGGGTGGGGAGGGTGGGACCAAGCCTGTGGACTCCCCTTGTGTGACCCACAAACATCATGTGCAGAGTAGAATATCAGTTATATTCATCTTTCAGCTACATGTGAATAATGACGCTGTGATTGAACACACCATTCTTTCCTTTTGACAACTGACTAAATCTTGGCTAATAACTACACCCAGTAATGAAGCTGCCAGAATGACCCAGCTGAGGATAACTAGCTTCTATTTCGTTCTACTTCGGTGTTTCTAAGCCCTCTTGCTGCATGCACAGATATTTGGGGTGTGTGTTGCATCTCTGTATTTTGTGCATGCATGCATTTTTGCACATTATCTTTGAGAATGTGGTCGTTTGTGTCTAAATTAATAATGCTACAATAAGGACATTCAGGGTGGGACTGTGGCCCATCCTATGCACCAGCACAAGGGAATAAAGAGACATGAAGCACCTTGTTACCCCCTTGCACAGTGCTCCTACTGCTGTTCTCAGCAAGGGTGGGGAAGCAGGCTCCATACAGCTGCAGGGTGGGAAAGGGCCAGGCAGCTTATGCTAGCCAGGACATAGACCCAGAGAAGTATATTTCTTCCCTGGATAGCAGTGCAGAAACTGGGAGGGAGATTGGAATTTGTGCCTCTAGTCTCAGAGTCATAATCTCCTTCCTAGGCTGCTCCTGGGGCACTACAATAATGCTTCTTTCTTTGGTCTCAAGGCAAAGCCACAACTGAGCTCTCAGTTACCAAATCAATATATTACCTGTAAATAACAGTCCACCATCTTTTAGACAGCATGTTACATGTTTTATGTTGCTCACTTATTTATTTGGACAGGATTTTTACATGTTTTATTCTGCTCACTTTAGTGAGAACAAAGCGATATGGGTATACCAGTATGAAACCACAAGCTCAAAAATTTTCCTTTCCTAGTGCACACTTCTTTGACCTCGCCTTTACAAATAAAAGCACATAGCACATTGAAAGCAAAAACAATCTCACATGCAGTTTTCCTACTGGGGAGAATAATAGAGAAGGAACCACACATGAGCTAACCTAGTCACGCTGCTTAATGCAGTTTTGGAAAGCTGTCAGCTATCAGAGAGATGGGCGCAATATAAGATTCTGAATTGAACAGAATCAGGTTAGAGAAATTATCAAACATCTGGAATGTCAAAGGCACATCAACCCTAAATTAAGTTCATTTTCTTGAGAATGTAAGTTAGAAGTGCAGATTATTTTAAGTGCAAAGGAGGTGTAATGTCAGGGTTTGTACCAAGGATGCCACTCCCTGATTTATCATACCATGTCCAAAATAAACTTGAGAACTACAAATCAGAAGGTCTCTATTATACACAAAGTGTTAGCCTTAGCTTGCACACTGCCTTAGGGGTTCAGCAGTACATATCATGGAAATAAGAATTCCTTTGTCATTTAGCCAAGGAAGGAATTATCTTTGTAGTTCATGATTAGTTTAATAGCCAGTTAAAATAGGGAGAATCAACTGCAGTAAATCATGAAAAGTTAACCTGCTTGGTTCTTATTTACCATTTTCCACTTTTTAACTATTTGCTAAATTCCTGAAAAACACCAGTTGCTAAAAATACTTATTCTTTAGGAGTATTTATAGCACACAACTTCTCCATGTACACTACCTCCTCCCCTACTCCAAGTATGTAGCGTTAGAAGAAAGCTAAACCTATCTAGCCACTGAGAAAGCAAAAAATCAAATTGTAATCTATAGTATCACAACATTTTAAAAATGCCTCTCTGTCTCTCCTTTTTATTTTTTTGGTACTCACATATAGGGGGTGAACATAAACATGTTTGCATAAATATATCAGTCCAGTGTGGTACTTTATAAGTATTTCCATATTAGCTGTGTCTTGGCACATATTTTGGGCCACACCCCTAAGCAAGACTGAATAAACTGTACCGTACCAAGAGTAGCCTGGGAAGCCATTGGGCCCTCGATGTATCCCTCTGAATTACAATTCCATCCCTACTTTTCCCTTTCTTCGAGCAAGTATTAATATTTTGCCAGCCTATACCAGCAGCAAATTATAACAACCTCTATAATGGCTTAGCTGCGCTGGCTGGAGCATTGGGAGGGCAGAACAGAGACAATACACTACTTGCTCTCTGCCTATTAGTTCCAGTGAGGTGGGCATGCAGTTTCTAATATCCCTTATGCGCTCACATCGGAATGCCAGGATACTTATTTTTAAGACCTTTCCTCTATCCAAGTATATGTGCACAGAGATTAAATTAATGGAGATATCCCATTTCCTAGAACTGGAAGGGACCTTGAAAGGTCATCAAGTCCAGCCCTCTACCTTCATAGCAGGACCAAGTACTGATTTTGCCCCAGATCCCTAAGTGGCCCCCTCAAGGACTGAACTCACACCCCTGGGTTTAGCAGGCCAATGCTCAAACCACTGAGCTATCCCTCCCCCTCATGAAAGATACATGAACCCAAACAGCATGTAGCTTGATACTGTGCACAATTTACTTCCAGTTTCATATATGAACTTGGCTATCTTTCACAACCTGTTGAAAACACAATCACATATATCTTACAAAATCGAAGAAGTTGAAATGTGACATTTCTCAGGGGTACTCAGGGTTGTGAGGCACCTCTCTACCATCTGCCCTTAGCATGAGGAAGACTTGTCTGTACCTGCCGGGAATCAGCTCCCCAACTCCACCAACCACAGGCAACATAAGCATTCCCCACTGGACCTATTCAGGCCCTCTTCTCTCTCTACAGGTTAGCCATAGGCACATTGTAACCCCCGAGCCCTCCGAGCTTCTCCTTAGAGTGTCCTGCCACTGTTCTACTAGACACTTGCAGTATTCACAGATTGGCTGCTTCCGAAGAAGCAGTACACCCCAGCTTACCAGCTACACCTCAGAGCACAGCACTTACATATGTTTATAGTGAAATCATGAATAGGTTTATTTAACAAAGCATAGAGCTTCAAAGTAATAGCAAGAAGAAGTATGGAAACAAATGGTTACGTATCAAATCAAAATCATAAGATGCATTCTAGAACCTGGACTCACTAACTAGATACTTTCATGTCACACAGAGCAATGATCACCCAAAGTCCTTCCAGGGTTTTACAGCCAGGCTTGCCTGGGACCTTCCATTTATGAGACAAGTCACACTCTCAATTTGTCTCCTCAGTGAAAAGATCCAGGGTGTCTGTTTTCACCCCCATATCTAACAACAGAACAATCCATTGTCCTTACCCATAAACAGGACACCCCACTGCTGGTTGATTTTTCCTGTATACTACTTGCTTGTAAATTTTCCAATCTTTTAATTAGCATCTGGCTTGGTATGCAAATAGGCATACATTTTGAGGCACACACTACACAATGACCAGATAGGGAGATAAGCATCTGTTATCCCCTGCCTGAAAGGAACCTGTCTGAGACATGTCACCTTCTGGTTACCTGCTTTAAGAACATAATTTTCTGTACAGATACAAAACTCCTTACATATTATCTGTACATACATTTCACAATGATTATGTAATCATTGGACTACTGGGCTAGATTGATACCTGACATGCCACATGCATATATCTGACCCAGGGGAGCCCTTGTACACCTTGTGCTCTCTGCCAGTTGGCATCAAGAAGTCCCTGGGTCACATAAAAACAAATTAAATGACATAATAAATTTTGTTTTCAGTGTTAGCCGTGTTGGTCCCAGGATATGAGAGAGACAAGGTGTTCAATAAAAGATATTACCTCACCCACCTCGTCTCGCTCATAATAAATCTTAGACTTCCCACCTATTAAGAATAAACTTTATTGTTAATAATTACAAGAAATGAATATTCTACCACAACACAATAACTTTAATTCTGATCAATAGATTTTTTTAAAATAAACTTTTTTGATATCTCAATTGTTTCTTTTAAGAGATATTGTAGTGTGGGAATTATTGGTTAATACAGTATCTTTATCAATCATTAGATTTTTTCTAGTATGCTTATAATTGCATTTCTTGGAATAATGTTATACATGTAGTCATAAGCAGGATGCTGGACTAGATGAGCCCTCTGATCTGATATGGTTTAACAGCTCCCAAGTTCCTATTTTTATGATCCTAGTTAACCACACAGTTGTCACTTTACAACATTTTTTTTAAAAAGGAATGTTTTGGTTTAAGTCTTTCCCAAGGCAGTTTTGATAGTATTGATGTTCATAGAATCACAGAATATTAGGGTTGGAAGAGACCTCAGGAGGTCTTTCTATCGGTAAATGAAGATACAGTTCTTATATTTTACCTAAAATACATGGGATGCACTGTTTATAAGTTTATTACACTGAAGGCGTGAATGGAGTTGGCCAAACTAATTATGTCTGGAAATCAATATCCATATCCCTGCATGTTGCATGAGTCAGTGTCAAAATCTATCTAAGTAATCTATTGGTATTTTAAAGCACTATCAGCACTGTGCATCGATTCAAATACAACCCTAAGGTGGTGAAGTATTAGAAGTGACTCCTTTTGCTTTGAATTTTGTGTTGTAATGTGATTTCACTGAGCTGAAAGTGGGGGACAAAGACACATTAGACATTTCACAAAATATTTATAAAAGGAGGGTACCCAAAATCTAGTAATATAGTTTTTCATACTACACGAAACATTAATCTCTGACTCTAGAAGTCTAGGAAAACATTGATTTATGGACAGAAGGGGGACATTATGTTCTATTTCTCTGACCTGCATAACACAGGCTGCTAAAAATCATGCTGGAATTGAGGTGAGGGAAAAGCAAGACTGTAATTAGAATGACCTGAGTCGGTATCATTTTATTTATTAAATAGTTTTTTCATGATATTCCCTAGCAAATATGAATGAAGTAGACATAGCTTTCTCAGTAGTTTCACAAATCTTAAAGAAATTGATATTTAAATATCAGTTAGAACTCGCTCTCCCAAAACAGTCAGGCGGCCCTATGCAGCTGCTTACATCAACTACTTTTTTCATATTCATAGGAGCTGCCACTGGCCAAAGAAATTAAGTGGGTGAAATATTAGGACAAGGACAATTGTCTGCCTGACCTAGAGAGCAAGTATGTCTGGAGCAGCCTGTGTTTGTAGCATAGCATACTTCCCTGTGACCCAGACAACCTGATTCTGTGGGATAGTATTTTTTTATGACTGGATACAGTATTTCATGAGAGACTTGTAATCTAATGGCCTGAGCACAGGATTAAAATTCCATGAGCCCTAATCATGTCTCTGACAATGACTCCCTCATGGTTTTGGGCATACCATTTATCTTCTCTAACAGAGCAGCTACACCTGCAAATTGGAACAATAATGCCTACCTCACAGGGATGTTGCATTAATTGGTTAATGTAATTGGTTAGTGTTTGCTTTGAAGATGAAAAGTTGTACGTATTTATTATTGCGGCAAATCATGAAGCCCTTACTCATTTCTCAGTCAGTTGTACGTATTTATTATTGCAGCAAATCATGAAGCCCTTACTCATTTCTCAGTCAGACTTCAAGGAGAATGTTTTCTGAGTAAGAACTTCAGGATTTCATCTCTTATTGTTAAATTCATAGGTGGACTTCAAACAGTCACAAAAATTGTGAGACTGTGGTACATCTGCCTCTTGAAGACTTCAGACCTGACAAAATCTAGAATTTTTCTACACCATAAAGACTTTTCAATGGGCAAATATAGGAAGATCAGTGGAGAAAAAATGAATGTAAGTGAACAGAGGCAGGAGGAAACAATAACCACAGTTTTTCTACTGCCAAGAAAAAGAATCAATCTTCTGAAATTATTAGATGCTCGAATGATCATTGTGACCTTATTTCTAAGAAATAAGATTATCACTCCCAATCACTTGCTCACACAAAAGAGTAAATGAGATTCAAAAATATCCAAATATCCACCACTAAAATATTGAAATTGGGAAAAAACAAAGCCAGAAGTTACCAGCTGATCTTCATGAGGAATAGGGGTGGGTTTGGGAGGGGGTAGTGAATAAATCCTGGATACCCGTAGCATAAATTGGAGGAGTTGAGATCTAATGTGCTGCTCAGGACACAGGGTTTTGTCTCTACGAGACTATCAATATGATTATTTCATTTGTGTGGTAGCCGTGGCAACGATGGATATTTTCCCTCTATGTGTTTAAAAAGAAATGAGATAAGATTCATGAATGTAGCTAATGAGTTATTGCCCAGCATAAAGGCATCATTTTTCTTTAATAAACAGCTCTGTGGGAATTTTCTATTCAAAAGTGTTGTGGATGGTTAATGTATTTTTGAAGTAATGATATTTTTCTTGTGGTAAGGAATATAGTTGTTCATATATTTTGGCCTGATGCCCAGAAAATATGTTGCTGAATAGGCTTGTTCTTTAAGAAGGTGACTGTATCAATGCACTTTGTTGCATTGTCCCATGCAGGAGGAAAGACAAGGGATTAGGTCACAACCTTATTAACTCACCTGGGAACTATTTGACATTGCAGATCATCCATCTCCCTTAATCATTCCCACATATTTGAGGGCTGCATCAGTGCTCTCCTCTGCCCCAAATCTGGTCCCAGCCCATTACGAGGACCTAGTATGAGGGTTAAGGGACTGGGGAAATAGGGTTGTCTCCTTGCTGTACCAGACAGTAGGAGCCCTAATTCCATTCCCCAACTTTCTAAGTGCACTTCCAGTTCCAACTCCAGTTTATCAGGGAATCAGACCCCCTATGGAACAACTAGTACCTGACTTGGACACCTGCCATCAGGAAAGCACCAGCAATTAGCTTGGCTGCCCAGCCCCCTCTCTAGACTCAACCCAATCCAGGATCCCAGATAGTTAACAATTCCCTCCCTAACACCAGCCAAAAATATGTTTGTTCCCCCGATGGAGAAGTATACCCCATTATCCCTGTATGGATCAGGTACCCATTATGATATTTTTTGATGGGTAATTATTGACACTTCCCATTGATGTACAGATTTAGTCACTTCTTAATTCATGTACCGTCTGGCCTTGTCAACCCATGGAGGACAGCAGCTCCAGTATCTGGTAGCCCCTGGCTGCCAAAGAATGTAGGAGGTTCCTTGGCTCTCCTTCCATACCAACTCAGAATCTTCTCTCCACTGAGGCCCAGCTGTGAACCTCCAGGGAACGTAACCACTTGCCTGTGCGCCCAGTGCACAATCCTGTGTCCACAGAGCCACACGCCTGACCTGTGCACTTGTTCCTGAAACTGGATATATAGTAAAATTAGCCCTTTACATTTTTGGACTCTGATTCTCAGTCAGAGGCCTCATGGACATCCTGTATGCATTTGAATGCTAACGCCCAATTGCCTGTACCCCTGATACCTTCCTGAATTGGGCCGCAGCTGTTGCTGCCCCAATCTTGAATGAGTGGGACCTGAATTACCTGACGTAAGACCCTTTTTTAAAAGACTCCCACAAACTGGTATTTTGTGAGGTGCTTTCTGTCACCATGAAGAAAGAAAGGTTCATCCCCAACCAGCCTCCATGTTTGTAAGTTCTTGAAGTCCCAACTAGATCACCATTTTCTTGTAGCACTATGGACTCAGCTTGCCCTCCCGGATCTGTTTTTGACATCCCACCAATCATTCACCCCATTGAAAGTCCCAAACCTTGCCAATTCAGGCACAAGTTCACTGACTCTAATGCTCCAAAAAATGCTCCAGGACTGTCACGTGGAACAACTGCATTGTCACATCTGGTGAAGAACTTGCATCAGATCCCTAAGAATCTGCATAGTGACAAGTTGGCCGGGATCTTGCCTTTGGCCTTTGGCTCAACAACACTCCACTAACAATCCCCTAACTAAAACCGACCACAAAGATCTGGATCATTTTTTATTCTGCTACAAACTGTGATGCCTGTTAAGTAACAAGAGATGGTTGATGACACCAGGCTATGGTGTACCAGTAACACCAGGTACTGAAGTACTTGGTCTTCAGGACTAGGCCAGATCATAGGCAGGCCCACCCTGCTCGGCCTTCAGCAATTAATCTGCCTTCTGACCCCAGTCTCATGCTGCTGACACCACAGAGGAGTTCCCAGGGGCTTCCTCTCTTGTGTCAGCAGCAGCTGCTTTGTGGCTGTGTATCTGGGGTTAAATCCTGGCCATTGACCTTAATGAAACCTTTGCCATTGACTTCAGTGGGGCCAGGATTTCACCCATCTACAGTGAGCAATGGCAGGAGCACATGCATCATAGGAGGGAGAAGAGAGGATGTGTGGGGGGAGGAGGTAGGGGAAAGGGGAATGGTGGATTTTTTTTTTTTAACCAGGACAGATGTGGCCCAATGATTGGCTACCAAAAGAGATAGTAAAGTAACATTTCTAGAATTCTTTCCCATGTCGGTTGCAGTGGCTAGTTGGAGGCAGGAGTTTGTGAACAAAAGAGTGTGATTTTCGAGTGACAGCTTGGAGGTGATACACATTATCAATAGCTAGTCCCCCAGATCGCCCAGGGTTAGGAGGTTGATGAGGGCATTACTCCCGTGGTGTTTAACTTATAGCATCTGTTTCACTGCTAAACATGTGCCCAGGATTAATAATGGCATAGGTGACGCTTTGTTGTTGCTTAGCGACTTGTTCTTTAAGAAGGTGATCATTTCAGTTGATTGTTTTGTGCCTTGTGCCTGCTTACTGAAACAGTTTTTAGTTGGAGTTCAACCAAACCTAAAATTCATGGGGTTCCCATGTATTTCTGTGCTCGTTGCATGGTATGACTGGGTTTGTTTTTCTCCATTTCCTAGCAGAAAACAACAAACCTACGTCCATATATATAAAAGGCTTATTTGACTACCTCTTAAAAGATGCAGAATTGTTTTGAAGACTGTAGAGTGCCATGTAAAATAGCTCTCTTTAAAAGTGTCTACAAGCAAACAGAAAAACCTGCTAAACTACTTTCTTGGGTTGGGTGTTTTGTGAATAATTAGCCTTGAGCAATGAAACTCTAGAGCCACACCTGACTTGAATCTTTGAGCTGTCATCCTATAGCTGGAACCACATTATGGCCTGTATGCTTTATACTGCTCTTGCACATGATAAAATCTTTGCCATTGCTTACATACTACAGCAAAATATTTATTTCTTTAATTTATCTGTGGATGTTGCAGTTCACAGTTGAATTATGTTGAAAACATATTGTTTGTTCATATTTTATTTGAATGTGGTTTAGTCTTCTTAATGCTTTGCTATTTTTTCATGATTTTGTTTCTCTTCTTTTTTTTAAAAAAAAATCCACCTTGAAAAGCTGGAATTCTATGACACCTACTTCCCTGATAACATCAGTTATGCTGACAATATGTATAATAATCAGTTTGCTGACAATACAGAATCTTCATGTGCCCTATTTAACAGGTGTACTTATTTAAAGTTGTTTGGAGTAAAATAAAACAATATCATTTTTATGATTTATAAGAAGTATATAATTATTTTATGTTAGTGTAACTTTTTAGGATAAAAAAATCCTTCTTTAAGGCAGAAATTTTATTAAAGAAGGGAAAGGGAGACATAGCCTCATGTACATATTATATTTGAGTATCTGACATGGTTACAAGTAAATATGCATTGCTGAATACTTGGGAGGAAGTGTGAAATAAGTGGTAATCTGTATCACATGTTTTCTAATCCTGGCTGTGCTGCTGACTCTGTTTGTAGCCTTGGGCAAGTCACTTAACTTCTCTGTCTTCCAACTTCCCCATATGTACAATGAGAATAATAATAATATAAGATTTATTGGTTTATTGTATATTGCTTTGAAGATTATAGGTCTGAATCTTCTCTCATTTACAGTGTAGCGCTCCATGCAGCTAATTTATAATAGTGAAAATGAGAGAAGAATCAGGGCCAATACATGCTACTATTTTTCTGTGGATCTAGTTTATTTTATTGCAGAGGTTTCTGGAGGAAAACTTTGGGAATGTCCTTATGTTTTGTTTGGAAATTTGTGAATATCTCCATCCTATGTAGCAAGATTGATTTTTAATGTATTTTCCTTATAACTTCTTGTTACTGACTACTAGAATGGTACACAGAAGGTTAGTGGCAATTTGAGAAGTGATTCTACTGTGACTGATATCACTAAAAATGTTCCCACTTTCGTGTTTGATTAGCGAGTAGACAAGTATTTATTTGGGGACTATGATTCTTCCATTTCTTGCAGATATGACAGCAGATTAACCCAGCTACCTTCAGACTACAGCCTCCCCAGTCTCTCAAAATACAGCCACTTTTTCCTGTTTCCCTTCTGAAGCTCACACTGAGAACCCCTTCCCTGACCAATCTATACCGTTGGCTCCACCAGCTGAAATCCAGGGTCATGAGGAATACAAAGTGCATGGAGTCCTTGCTTCCCAATGGACACCTGGCTGCCTGTACCATCTGGTAGACTGGGAAGACTACTTCCCCAAATAGCACACTTGGAGCTTGTATCCCATATCCATGCCCTGGACCTGATAGGGGAATTCCAGAAGGCTCATCAAGCCAACTCTGGACCAGTACCACCCTAAAGGGCTAAAACCTGGGACCAAAGGGCAGTGGTTCTCAAACTTTTATACTGGTGACCCCTTTCACATAGCAAGCCTCTGAGTGTGACCCCCCTTCTAAATTAAAAACACTTTTAAATATATTTAACACCATTATAAATGCTGGAGGCAAAGCGGGGTTTGGGGTGGAGGCTGACAGCTCACGATCCCCCAAGTAATAACCTCACGACCCCCTGAGCGGTCCTGACCCCCAGTTTGAGAACCCTTGCCATAGGGTGTCTGGGCTGCTGACACCTTTGAATCACTACAGGAGGATCCTGTGAAGTTATGCTTGGCAGTAAGTACTATCCAGCACAGCCTGAGTGGTGGCCCCTCACAGCCCACTGATTGGCTGATACCTAATATTTAAACTAGGAAGTCGGTGGGAAGAGCTCTCCATATCATAACCTGGCACTAACTGGTACCCTTGTGGTAGTGTCAGTAGAAAGGTTAAAGTTGAATGGCCAGTAAGACCAAGGGAATTTTTGGTGCATCTTGTGTGTGTGTGTATATAATATGGAAAATTGGTAGGCTTCTGTCTTCAATTCCACAACTTTGGTAACAATTAAAACTCACATTTAAAAAAAACAGAAAAGGAAGAGATCCATTATTTCTGCAGCTATGAAGCAAATTAATCCTAAAATAGACAGCAACATCAATAAAATGCATTGTTTTTATGCTGGTCCGTGTACCCATTGTGATATGTTAACTTTTATTCTTGGCTGCTTAATTACCTAATATTTAAACAATTGTTTTTAGAAAAGCTATAATGGTACAGTGTATAACAACATGGATCTGTTCCTTCAACCAGTATACGAAATCTTAACCTTTCTACAAATATCAAGAATAGTACCATGAAGATTTATAGCTATTTGGACTATGCATGAACGTAATTTTCTCTTAACTGAGCAACAAGCATTCTTCCTAACAAACACCATCAAACTCTGTCAGCAATAAAAATGCCATAAACAAAATATAATCTTACTGATTCTGGTACTAAAGTGGTGACACTGAGTTACACCAGATTAATTTGAGGTCTATTATACAACTGTTTTGCTGTTTCCTATGTATATGGTGTGGTGATTTTTTTTCTCTTTTTATGGTTTGGAATATCTATTCCTCCTTTTTCACCTGCAGTAGCTTTTTCAAATAGATGGTTCTGTTGTATCAGTGATTCATTGGTCAATCCTGTTACCCAAGAAATCTAATAACTTTTACATTCTTCAGTGGATGAGTCTGACTCTGCTGTAAGAAATCTATTTTTTGCTGAGCTAATAACTTTAGTATCTTGCCTTAAAGTGAGGACAAGAGTCAGGCTGTTTGAGTGTATGCTGAGAAATTATGCAACAAATACACTGTCATCCACACCCTGTTTATGAGCTTGGTCATAATGTAAGTCATTGCTGTTAATCTTTCGGTGAGGAAATGCTTTGAAAATGAAAAAAACTAAGACATCCATAGCAATTTAGCTCACAATTTTTTTGACTACAGGCCAAATTCTATGGTCCTTACTCAGTGAAAACAATTAAAGTCAATAGGAGCTATGGCCAAGTAAGAACTTTGGCCTTGATTCTCCACTGCCTTGTATTTGTATATTTATTTCATCTGTCAAAAGTGTGTTCCAAACAATTATATTTATAATATATAATAGTTATACACACTTTGCATTGGTGTAAATGATTATGCAAGGTACAATGTAGTGAAGAATCATATTCATGTATGTATTGAGCAGCTGTAAGCACATTGGGCCTGATTCCCCAATCACTTGCACCATTTTTATACCTGTGTATCTCTTTCAGGCAACGTACTCCTGAGTTATACCAATGTAAGTCAAATGAGAAGGAGACCTGCTGTCTGCACCCAAGAAATAAACATTAATATACATGCTGAAACATTTTGGATTGGATTCCAGTTCTATAATGTTATGACTGTCTTCAGATATTATTTTCTTGGACTGGAGTATTTAGTCAAGGGTTACATCAAACAGGCAGAATCTTGTTCCACATTGTTAGTTCTAAGCCTGAGGGTCTTATGTGTCCCTTTATTTGTCAGGACTTGCTGGTACCCTGATTAATCATTTACCACATCTGCATCTCCTAAAATATACATCAGAACTGGTGAGGATACCTACTCTGTGTTAGTGTTATGTTTCCATGCAGGCATAATTGAAAGGCCTTCAAGATTTGACTAGTATCCACTGTGTTAGGAATTAGTAGAGATTAGCCCAAACCAGAATAACTTTCCTAACACCCAGTCCCTGGAAGTTTTACATAACCCAAATCTGAACCACCTGTTTCTCTTTTGTACAGCACAATCAAAACTCAATGGGAAAAGTTTAGCAAACCAAAACCACCTCCAGTTTTGTCCATCTTTACTTTTTACAGTAATTCTTCTCTCCTTTTTATGAGAAGATATCTGAAAACAAAATGTTAAACAAGGGAATGGCAGGTGTAATCTACTACTACAATATTGCAGAGACCCAGGGTCTCCTTGCAAGTTTTGTTTTTGTAGATACATAGATGTGTTCCACTAATCAAGGCACCATCAAGTACTGAAAAGACTAAGGGATGTTTATGACCTTAAGGCTTAAATGCTAAGAAATCCTTAGTGGGGCATGGACAGTGATATCCTATACAAATTCTAGTGACTTAATAGTACTGAGTGGCTATCATGTACTCTTATACTACTTCCTGTCCACCCCACTACCACCACACATACAAACCACAAAATATACATTTTTTTTTCATTCTAAAAAAGTTGTATCTATGGATACAGATTACGTTAAGTTTGATGTGTAGGCAACAAGGTCAACTTTAAGACGATTTAAAAGTTTGTTGCTTTTAAAGGCCTAAAAATGATTTAACCTGTGAGCATTAATATTGTGTCAAAAATACACTGTGTTTGAAACCCATTTCAATGGGCAGTACAAATAAAGACTCCTAGTTGTTAATTTGGGTAAGACTAGTCAACTCTTGGAGGCCTTTTAATTGTACCTGCATTAAGTGTGGTGGATTCAGCTCACAGGTAGTTCCAAGTATTTTTGATTATTGTTCTTCACAACCCCTAGGGTGTGCAGTTTTGTGTGTGTGTGTGTGTTTGCTTTTAGTTAAAAAAAAAAAGAGAGAGGAAAAAAATGAGACGCTGCTTAGGTTTGATGGTTCAGATCCTCTCCTAGTATAAATGGTTGTAGCTCCATCGAAGTCAACTGAGCCATAACTATTTACCTTAGCAAAGGATCAATCTGATAATAGTTGTGCTTTGCCCAAAACTCATCCCAGGAAAGTTCACCTTTAAATTGCCGCCCGAGCCCCGCTCCCAGAGCCGGTGGAGATTTAAAGGGAATGGGTCCCTAAAAATGGGTGTATATTATTACTTCAGGCATATTTTGTGTGTTATTTACCAAGGTGAAGAACATTAAAATGGCCACTACGGATGGTACTAGGGAATAATTATATCACAAAAATGGTACTAGGGAATAATGATCTTTTAAAGATATTGGTAGACCTGATTTTCCTGTTGCTTACACCAATTTATTGATTTACAAGTAAACATGAGGAGAATTAGGCCCTTCATGGACATTGTGTTCCTCCCCTAATCTTTCTTGCTCTGTTATCTTTCTCCCTCCTTTGCTATCCTGTGTTCTGCTATTTGCTCCTATCTCTTGCTCACTCTTGTTTTGTATATTGTCTCCCCATCCCCAATCTCTACTTCCCTTCCATAAACTTTCTTTTTCTAATTATCTTCTTTATCTTTCTCTGTGGGAGACCTGACAGAATTCTTTCTGAGATCCAGATTGTACTTTGCAGGCTCAAATGGACCCCCTATGGCATGTACCGACATCCTTCTTGGCTTAGTAATGCCAGCTTGAATGTTGTACCCAATGGAGATGGCAGGGTGAATGTCCTTCTGATCAACAACTACCAGTGGACTAAAGGGTCTGTCTTTGATAATAATGTTAGACTTATAAGCAACCCTCTACATACCTGACTGTGGATCCTGGCAGATGGGGAGTTGGGTTGCATGAGAGAAGAGCAGTGGTTAAACTCATTACTGCAAAGTATGTTTCAAAAGGTGGTCATGGGTGCTTGCCAGAGGTGAAAGTAAGCCGGTACGCCCCAGTACGGCATACTGGCAAGAGCCATACGGCATACTGGACCGGCTTCCCCAGGTGGCAATTTAAAGGGCCTGGGACTCCGAGCAGCGGCTGGAGCCCTGGGCCCTTTAAATTGCTGCTAGAGCCCCGCTGCCGGAACCCCAGGGTAGTGGAGGTGGCTGGGACCCATGGGGCTCCGGCAGCGATTTAAAGGGCCCGGGGCTCAGCTGCGGTAGCTGTGGCTGGGAGCCCCTGGCCCTTTAAATCACTGCAGGAGCCCCGCCGCCGCTACCCAGGGCTCCAGCAGTGGGGCTCGGGCAACAATTTTTAGGGACCCATTCCCGTGGAGTTAATAAATGAGTGAGCCCATGATGAACAGCTGAAAAAATATTATTGCGTGTTTATTGAAATGCTTCTAACAGCATGCTCAGTCTGGATTTAATAAGGGAAAGATAGCCTCTGAGAGTAGCAAAGGAGAGAGAGAAGAGAACAGGAGAAAATAAAGAAGATAACAGTAGTGGGTTCAGAGATAATGGAATGCGGGGGTGGAGTGGGGGGCGGGGAGGAGAGGAGGCCAGGGTGGAGCTGAAGGGGAAAGTGTATGAACAAGAGAAAAGAGCACTCTGCAACAGTTTATGACTGAAAGCTCAGATCAGTTTTTTAACAAGCTACCCTTACTTAGAGCTAGCTGGGAATTTTCTGACAAAACAGAGGGTAAAAGAGCTGACTGTTGGTCACTTTGTTATATAAATAAATGGGTTGAAATTTTGAAAGACGTCTATAGGATTAAGTTAATGGATCTCTAAATCCCCAGACTTGCTTTGAAAATCTCAACCACGGAGTACAGTGCTTTAAAAAATTCTTAAGCAACACACTATATTAATTATTAAACTTCATTCTTTCAAGAAACTGTCTTAGTTTATATGTTCATACTACAGTTGTACTAACCTGACTGCAAGATTGCCATTGATGTGCCCACTTAGTTTCATATAATTTCATATACAGCTTTTAAGTATCTTCATTTAAGAGAGAGGTCTGTAGAACTGGCAAATATTAAAGTGCTCTGGTATTCACAGAGCACTGTAATTTGTATGTGTTTCATTGGGTCTAATGCTTTTGTATATTGTATTGTCTTTGTAAATTATATATTTTGCAACAGATCATGAAAGGTTTGCAATATTACTTATTAAAGAGATACTAATAACACCAAGTACTTATGTAGCTCTCTTCATCTTCAAACCATTTTTCAAACATTAGCAATAACCCTTTAATGTAAGTAAAGTATGTGCACTTTTTGGTTGACACACTTTTTCAATTAATTTTCCCAAAGCCACAGAGAAAATCAAGTTTAAAATGAAAGATTAAAACGCAGGAATTCCTGGCTCCTGGTGCTGTGCTCCAACCGTTCAAACATGTCTCTCTAATGAATTGTAACTGAGGAAAAAAGCAAAACAGCATTTCATTATTTGATAGAGTAAAACTCCATGTTCACTTTTATTTTTCTAAATTAGAAAGTCAATCTAAGATTGGTTTAAAACAAAACATTTATTGAAAATGTATTTTAAATTTTGATTCAGTTCAGGTTGCCCATTTCTCTTTGTTTCTGACTATATTTGAATGACCTCTTAGAAATAAATAATTTTGCCCCTATTGATGGGTTGACACAATTTCACTTTTATTTTGCAAACTTCTCTCTCCGTTATTTTTCCAGAATCCAAGGCAAGCCTGCATTCCTCTGTTATCAGACACATGGTTCAGAGACTGAATTTAATGTTTAACTAAAGTTAACCCACACTGTTTTCATTTCCACAAGCTTGATGCATCTTTTCAGTTTTCTGTGATGTGACTGGTATATTTAACTTTGGCTTATCATCCAAGGTCTGCTTGCTAAAGTATATAAATAGCCCTGAACATTTTTTCATGTAATTTTCTGAAATGCTTTTGAAGCATTTTTGTTGTTGTTGTAGAAGTCTATGTACTGTAGTGTAGCTGGAAAGCAAAGGCATAGGAAGCCTGAGTTGTCTGCTGAAATGTATTGATTAATAAAAATCTGAATAGCATCCCAAATGTCAACAAAACACAAGCGAGAACTTTTAATTGTGAATATAGGACTTCATCCAAAGCCCATTGAAGTTAATGAAAAGATCCCTCTTGACGTCAATTAATATTGGATCAGACCCATTCTCTCTCTTTTGTATAATGGAAAAGCATAAACTGTTTGGCCCAGATCCACAGGTGGTGTAAATTGAAGCAGCTCTGTTGAAGCTAATTTGATTGTTGATTTGCACCAGCTAAGCATCTAGCCTTTTATATTTGTAACGCTATAAAAACAAATTCTCCTCTAGCCTATCTATTCAGTGTTCTTCAATTTCATATTTTTATTTGTCACTGGAAACTATTCTTTCTAGTATCAGAGGGGTAGCCGTCTTAGTCTGAATCTGTAAAAAGCAACAGAGGGTCCTGTGGCACCTTTGAGACTAACAGAAGTANTGCTATACTTGTTTCATTAATCATACACTAATAAAATCAGTGGCTACAATGCAGTCCTCTGGCAAACTGGGAGGCATTTACTCTCCAACATTGATGTTGTTCTGTGTAGTGCAGAGTATTACCTGGACAAAGATTTCACTCACCTTTGAATAAATTATACATTAAGGGCTATTTGGAGCTATAGTGCATCTTTTTAGATATAGGCATATTTCTTCCCTTCTAGTCACAGTTAGTCTTTGTGAAACTAGAAAGAATAACAGAGGGTCCTGTGGCACCTTTGAGACTAACAGAAGTACTGGGAGCATAAGCTTTTGTGGGTAAGAACCTCACTTCTTCAGATGCAAGAAGTGAGGTTCTTACCCACGAAAGCTTATGCTCCCAGTACTTCTGTTAGTCTCAAAGGTGCCACAGGACCCTCTGTTATTCTTTCTAGTTTCACAAAGACTAACTGTGACTAGAAGGGAAGAAATATGCCTATATCTAAAAAGATGCACTATAGCTCCAAATAGCCCTTAATGTATAATTTATTCAAAGGTGAGTGAAATCTTTGTCCAGGTAATACTCTGCACTACACAGAACAACATCAATGTTGGAGAGTAAATGCCTCCCAGTTTGCCAGAGGACTGCATTGTAGCCACTGATTTTATTAGTGTATGATTAATGAAACAAGTATAGCAAGCAGACTCGCTCAATTACAGCTTTCCTGCTTTGTCTTTGTGTTTCAGAATTTTTTTAATACAACTATTTAATTATGGTGTTTCAGGCATTTAAAGTAAAATTATTTGCTTTAATGGTTAATTAGTGCTTATAGCATGTTCACCCATTTCTGACTAAAAGCCAGATTTTAAAGAATGTATCACCACCTGATTATTATAATTTAAATGAAAAAAAATAGGTATCGATTTTATTCCCATCTAATTTCATTCAGGTTATTGTTTTGCCCATAGACTCCACAGTTTTTTTTTTTTAAAGCAAATCCATGGTTTTTGATGCTTGGCATTGCTCCACCTGAATCCAGCTGGAGAGCTGGATCAAGTGGTAAGCAACTTCACTGAGAGCTTTAGGAAATATGAGATTCCATTCATGTAAGTCCTCTGTATCCAAAAGTCCCTCTGTAAATCTGCCTCTGAAATCAGTGGGAGTTAAGTGATCAGAAAGCCAGAAGGTCTGGACCCTTAGGGCTAGAGCCACAAAGAGATTTAGGTGCCTAACTGCCACTTCAGGTGCCTAAATCCAATGTTTAGCTCCTCAAGCTCCCTGCTCAGCTGCTGCATAACTCTGTAGGCAACTAAAGTCCCAAAGTGTCTACATTTCTGCTGGTAAAGTTCCTTAGGCAGCTACAAATCTGACAGTTAGCATGTGCACAGCTGCCTCAGCCTAGTGGCTAGCCCTCAGCAGGATTCTGCAGGTAGGCAAGGGAAAGTCTAGTTCATCTGTGGGGCCTGATCAGGTAGCCATTGTTAGTGCTAAATTGAACAAGTGGAACTTTATTAAATTCTATGGATTGTTGTGTCCATGTGGCTGAGCTGCTGCCAGCCTAACTCCCCTCAATTTCCATTTTCCTGGTGTTCTGTTAGTAACGGGGGCCTTCTCCAGTTCTACTGATCACGATATATCTTCCCTGTTTTACAAACATTGTAATCTAACCATTAAAAGCAAATAATTTACTCCCAGATGCCCACCCCCTGTCCCTTTGGCCAGAGGTTGCTAGCACATAGCTGAGTTTGAATCTTGTCTTTACCACAGACTCAGCTGGTTACATAGTCTTTGAGATAGTTTGGTCTCATCAATAGGTACCACATTGGGCATGACTTATCTCTGTCCCATGTCATCTGTTTGTGAGTCTAGCAAACTATCTCTTTCAGAAGTCTCCTCCCTGTGGGGTTAGTCTCCAGATGGTTCACTGCCTCTCTGTTCTGTGATGACCTCTGTATTTCTGCAGAATATCTCTGGGTGTTGTCTGCTAACTCACAAGTATGTCCTGTTCCTTTGGATAACTTGTCCCTCTTGTGTAATCATCTCCTATGACTTGAGTGCCACTGCATCTCTCACCACTCCTTTAGCCCACTCCTTCTGGAATCTCTTTAATGGTTGAATCCTCACAGGAGAGCGCGGGTTTCTCAGGCCAAGTTGTACTCTGGTGACAGCTATATCTGATTGTTGGCAACCTCCTCTTGGCAACCTTTCTATCCTGGCTTCAACAAGTCTAACCTCATTAGTAGCAAGGCTTTGGTCCTTCATCCCATCAGTGTCTGCTCTGGACTGTTTTGGCACTAATCTAATAAGGTATTTCTGTGTGCTGAAAATTCTAACAAGGGGTATGAAGCAGAAAATGCAGCCCTGTGCAACAGTCTCTTAGCTGTTTTCACAGCTGATTCCACCTTCCCATTACTCTATGCATATGCTGGGAAGGGACTGTGGTAATCAAATTCCCATGTGTATGCAAATTCTTTGAATGCTTCCAAGACAAACTGAGGACCATTGTCAGTGAATACAGTATCCAGAATGCTGTGTTTCACAAAGTGGGCCTTTTGTTAACCAATCACAGACTTTCTGCTTGAATCATTGTTCCCTTCTCCTACAATGAAGATTTCATCTGCAATTATTTTTCATCCCGTGCTTGGTGAACCTTCTCTGGAATACATTTGGTGCTGGGCTTATGAACTTCAGCATGTGCAACCAATCTGTATTTACCAAATAGTATTGCAAAAGTTGCCAGATGCTGGACTTTTTATCCAAGCTTATGTGCCAAAACCTATTCCTCACATCCAGGACTATAAAGACTCCAGCTTCGGAGAGTTCTGGCAAGATCTCATCAACTGTGGGCAGTGCAGAGTGGCATCTTTTCAATGTCTGGTTCAGTGGCTTTGGGTCGATCCATAATTTGCTTGATGGTTCCTTACCACCACCAGGCTGCTTACCCAGGCTGTATTGGCCTCTACAGGTTCTATGATACCCCTGCTTTGCTTTCAAGCTTTTACACTGTATTACATAGTGCCACTGGAATTTTCCTTTATGGTAAGCACACAGGTACTACTAGAGGGTCTACTTCCAGTGACAGCTTTCCTTCAACGCATCCCTCACCTTTGAAAACATCCTCAGATGTTTCCCAAATTGTCTCCTCCATTATACATAGGGCTCCTTTTGCTTCTTGCACTTTAGCTATAACTTTCTGATGCTGCACCCTGATCAGATCCATGGCTGCTCTGTCTGTATTCCCCAAAAGGGGTCTGTGGTACTTACCCAAGATGTGGGTGGCCAGGATTCAATTCCCCACTTTGCCTGATATGGAGACAGGACTTGAATTTTGGTCTTCCCACTCCAGGGAGAGTACCCCAAACTATTGGGCTATGGGGTGCAGGGTTCTTTCAGTCTCTCCTGTTGAAGTTGTTCCATTTCTTCACTTCACTTCTTGGGGTCGGATGTGCCCATGATTCTTTGCCACTCCTTCTGGGCAGTGGCATGGGTTCATAGGTCTTGAAGTTCAGTCCTTTTCTCTTGAAACTTCTCCTGACAGAGTCTTTCCATTGTATTCTCAGTGTTCCACATCCTTTCTTGCCCTCTCTGTCTCCCAAGCTTTCTTTGCTGGTTGTTCTTCTCCTATTCTTATCACAGGTCCAGCCCACTTCAAACATGTACTCTCCAGCCTATCTATCACCGCGAGTCCCAAGTCCATTTGCCCCCAATTTCTTCCAATTACACTCTGTCTACCCCCTGCTTGCCTGCCATTCTCCCCAGTAAACGAAGCCACTTTACTTCAGTATCTCCAACTGCCTCGATTATATCAACAGTTGTCTTGTCCTCACCAGCAGCTTTACCATGCTTCATCTTATTTTGTACCAGTTGAAGCTATTCCACTGTGTAAATACTTAAATATGCATTATGCCAGCAAAAGGGTGAGACAGACTCTAACACAGTGGTTAGGGCATGCTTATAGCAGCAGGGAGACCCAAGTTCAAGACCCTTCTCTACCTCAGGTTAAGGGAAGAATTGAACCAGCTTTGGCACAACCTGTCTGGGCTTTAATTACTCCATCTCTACATTACCTTGCAATACAGCAACATTCCACGTTAATATTAGTTTTGGAGTGTTATTCTTTTATGATGAGCTTCAGGCATCTCAAGCCAAAATGATATTTTAGCGCTCTCTCTCATATAGATATAGATATTGATGTAGATTATGACACTGAGATGATAATCAAATGTTACTAGTGAATAAATATATTTGTATTTAATGTCTACAAGGACACTTGCAAAGTTTTATTCCTGTCAAAGAATTACCTTCCAACTGAATACAGTACATGAATACAATACATTTGGTGCATGGATTTATGTAAACTGATATATTGGATGCACTTCAGCAGAGAACAGTGGTGATGATGACTTTTATTATGCTATTTAATTTAAGGCTTCGTATTATGCAGCTGTGAATTCCATTGTTATGGTTTACGGTGCACTGATGAGACAGAACTTCTTTACTAAATACTTGTACTTTGTTTATATTTTTTTTAAAAAGAATCCAATCTACATCCAATCCAAAAAAGAAAATGGTTTTAATTTACACCATATGTTTTACTGTTTAAAGAAAACTAAAGAGCTTGTCATATGTATTCTGTAGGAAAAATGTTTTTGAAAATTTATCAGAACATATTCTACTCTCCGTCTACCTCCCCTCACCCGACATTTCCCACTGAAATTAATGGAAGTTTTGTGCACCTGCCAATGGACACTGTTGGCCACATGCAGAAATAAATTGTAAAGCAGTGTAAAATAGACTCCCTTATAGTAACTCAAGGCTTGATTCTGCAAGGTGCTAAGTGTTCTGGCCCCAGTCCACTATAGCAGTTAAAGTTAAGCATGTACTTAAGTTCTTCACTGTATCAAAGCTAAAGTGCTCAGCAACTTGCAGAATCAAGACGTTGATGCCAGATTCTGCCGGATCCTTATACAGATGCACAGTGTGGTAGAAGATACAAAGAACCTCGTCCCCCAGACTTCCTCATAGACAGCCTGTGAAACGATGATGGAGAATTAGAGTCCCTGACCTCAGATGGGTGCAGACTGCTGTCTCCCTACTGCCCTGGAGGAGGTGAAGGAGGTAGGGCTATGGTTATGCCCCACTGCCCATGCACCAGCAATGGAGCTGGCCAGCTACATTGGGGAAGCAGACTTCATTCTATAAACAGATGTAGCAGAAGACACCTGGGGAGATACAGCTCCACATAGCTTCTTGTTATGGGCTGTGCCTTTAAGGCAGAGTTGAGCCCATAGCCTCTCTTGCACCACGTTGGTAGAATGTATTCACAGAGCAGCTGGAAGAACATGTACATGGTGACCTACATTTGTATAACTTTCTGTTAGTTGCCTTACATGGTGCATTCCTCTTTTCTAGTCCTTTGGCACATTAGTTAAACCATCTTCTGGCAGACTGCCTTAGAGTTTCTTAGCCTAGAATCAGGTGTGAGTCTAAGTTGGTTTAACATGCATGGTAAGTTACACCAGTTTAGATTGCCTCTAGAGTTATTTAAACCCACATCTGAATTTCACCCTGTGATCCCTAAAATTGCAATTTAGAAACAAACTACAGTGACTGTTACATGGAGCGTAATTCCTGAAGGTGGCAGCATTATAAGCAAATCCATACATAACCTTCAACACATGTAAAAAAACTACCCACAAAATATTACCACATAATTATATGCACTTACTTAACAACAGAGCCCTATTGGAAGTATGAATACAGCATAGCCAAGAGTATGGCTTGTGTTAACATTATGTTTGCTTAGAGGTTTATTGGTAGTATATAAGATATTGAAAAGTCACACTAAGTATTGTACATATGTAAATATCTTGCTTCACTGAGTATTTCAGCATTTTTTAAAAGAATGGAGGTGCATATTTTTAATGTTCGCATTTGAATACTATAATATTAAAAGCCCAGCTTAGCACTGCAACACATTTTTACTTAGGCAGAACTATTTACATCATTAATGAGAATGTGTAATGCTTTGTTAAACAGTGGTAAAACAGCTTTAAAAGTCCTTCACCTTAGATTCCTTTTAATGTTCCACACCAATAACTATTATGAATCAGAGTAAACATTAGCTGTATTAATGTTGCATACTGCAACATTTTGGTAAAATTGACACATCCTGCTCCTGATTTGTGTTTCACAAAGACCCCTTTACACCATGCTGACAGCGTAAAGGGGCCTTAAAATGGATGTAATTGTAATTTCTGCTCACTTTAAGGCCTCTTTCCAAAGTAAAGGGGCCTTAATATAAATGAGAATTCAGCCTTCTCATGCCCCCAAAATGTAGATGATTCCCAATGTTGTCCCCAGTTACTTGGATATGTTTGTTTATTTATTATGACTTCCAGCTGCACTTGGCTGGATGTTCAGCAGAAAGGGGATAATGGGCAGGGCCACTGGTTCACATACCTTGTGACTCCACAGGCACACAACCATGCATAGAAGCAGCAGGCCACATTGGAGGCTTGGTCTCTCCTCACACTCTCTCAGGAGCTCTGCACAAGCAAAGTAAAAAAGCTGGCCTCAAATTTGTACAAAGTTAGGGACCACTTTGGCTCACAATGAAGTCAAAGGAAAAGGACCCATTACATTCAATGAGAATGGGATGGGCCCCTTATTTAGGGCCAGATTCTGCTTAGCCCTTACCCAAAAGTGCAGGGCTGGAAGTGGGAGAGACATAGGGACCTTCCCTCCTGAGCCCATGGAAAGGCCAGGCAGAATTGTAGACCCTGTCCTCAGGAAACTGTAGGGGCTGCTCCATTCTTATTCCCTTGGGGAGCACCTCTCTTCATCCCTCCCACCCCCCAACCAGTGGTGCTAGTTAGCCATACATGATGAAGTAAGCTGCATCCCACAAATGGGTGTAGTAACAGGCACAAATGCCTCCCAGTGCTCTCCTTGGGACATGGCATCTTTGCTCCAACCCTTAATATATACCAGTGATCCCCAAACTTTTTACCTCACATCACCCCCAGGGCCAGGAGCAGGGCCGCAGCTCCAGGAGGGGGGACACAGACTGGGTAAGGGGACCGAGGCGGGGGAAACAGCTGGGAGTGGTTACCGATTGTAACTGCCAGCTAACTACAGGACTACAATATAAAATGTTCTAGCCATTTCTCAAACTCTTTTATTATAACATTGCAGATAGGAATGCTATAGTTTAACTTGAGAAGGCCAACCCATTCTAATCTGTTTTGAATGAGTCTTAAATTTTCTTCCCAGTGTTTCGGAAATGTGCTGAAACATCACACACTTGATGTGCTCGAATTTTTAAAAAATAAATGAAAATCCACTCAGCCATATTTGCTTAGGTGAGCAGAAAACACCACTTTTTCCCATTTAAAAACCTGCAAACTTTTTTTTTCGCAATGAAGCTGAAATGGCTCAGTGTTAAATATTAAAATTTAGTCACAGGTGATCAAAATTATGTATATCAGAAAAATCAAGAAAAAAAAATCAAAATGACAGAAAAGGAAAAAATGTAATAGACATACGGGTGTTAGCCTTTCAGCACTGTGGGTGGGGAATTAGGCTTGTGACCATGACTGTAACTGGGCTAGATTGTGCCCTTGGGAAGAGCCCTGAGTCAGGGACAGGGTATAAACTGTACCATTCCAGGCATGAGGCACTGTGCTTCAGAGACACCCCTCTGAAACGCATTTTCTTTGGTGCTCCTCTCTTCTCACCTCTCATATTCAATCATCTCTGGGGGCCAACACATGGAGAGGGTGGTGTCAAGGCTCTTTGCCCCTCCTTGCCCACTCCCTGCCCCCTTACTTCCCCTTGTGAGCAATTTGCAAATCCTCTTCTCCCCATTTCCACCCTCAGACCAGGCCAGTTTAATATGTCCATGCACAGTTGTGCGAATGGACCTTACTCCCCTGTTGTTAAACCCAACAACAATCTAGTGCAATAACAGGAGTTGTTCACCTTATTCCTCTGCATGCTGCACTGAAAGATTTCCCAATGACTGAATTCATGCATTGAACATCTTAGGCTGCAGTTTTTGTGTAGTACCTTTTTTACATGCCTGAGTGGTAGTATGCTTAACTATAATGACAGTTGGGAATGGAGCTGTTATTAATAAGAACAAAAAATCAATGCACGTTAAAGGCAACTGCATGTTGAAATTTTTGGAACATTCCCAAAGTTTTGTAGGCTAGAGATGTCCAAAGGTGGTGGTGGTTAAAATGAAACAAAACAAAAACACAAGAGTTGTTAGCTATGGAGAAATGTTTGCTCATATGACTGGATGGTGAACTTCTGAAAATATTCATAACCTTTGTCAGATTCTGTAACATGAAAACAGCTGGAATTCGTGACACAGGGATTTTCTCCACTTAAAAATATAATCAAGTCTTGCACAAGAAGACCACTTCCAGTGATATCTTCTTGCAATCTAAAAGAAAATAAGAGCTATAATGTAGCTTTTATAAATTCAAAATCCTTTTAATGCACAATATGTCTTTGCTTGTGATTACAACATATTGCGTCTGTACATCTCCAACTTTTAAACATTTAGTTAATCATCATCAGAAAAATTAATCCACATTGTTTAAGGACAAACAAATTCTAGAAAAATTTTGATTTTTCTTTTTTTCTTTCTGTGGATTTCACTCCTGAAGATTCCACACACTTTTATATTTTAATTAATGCTCAATTCCATCTGAGTTTCAAAGTGCTTTATCGATGGAAGTTCGTTCATGGGAACCGAGAGTTCTGAAAAACGTTTTTTAAATTATGTTGACTTGAGATGGGAGTTCACTTTGGCTGCTGTCCAAGCTGAGAGGGAGCTAAAGGAGCAAATTACACCTCCACACCCAGTTAGAAACAGGCTGTAGGTATTAGTCACTTGCTGAACAGAGTCATTGCGTTAGCAATTTTAGCTTTGTTTGTTCTTTGTGGAAGATAACAAGCTCTTCCAGATACTTGGAAATTATGGCAGGGCAAAGCATGATTTTATTAATCATTATGCTAAATTTCTGCAAGTACTATTACTTTTAAATATGCAACTCTCTTCTATCTAAAATGGCTATTTTTATGTATGTGTCTCCTAAATATTTTTTATAAATATTTATTTCAGAAATTTTTCTAAAACACCTTGCTCTGTTTTTTCCTCAGAGAGATATGTTCACTGTGTATTTGATAGTTAAGTCCCAGGCAGACTGAGAAGAGCTACAAAAGGATCTTACAAAACTGGGTGACTGGGCAACAAAATGGCAGATAAAATTTAATGTTGATAAATGCAAAGTAATGCACATTGGAAAACATAATCCTAACTATACATATACAATGATGGGGTCTAAATTAACTGTTTCCACTCAAGAAAGAGAACTTAGAGTCATTATGGATAGTTCTCTGAAATCATCCACTCAATGTGCAGCAGCAGTCAAAAAAGCAAACAGAATGTTGAGAATCATTAAGAAATGGATAGTTTCTGTTTTATTATCTATCATATTGCCTCTATATAAATCCATGGTATGCCCACACCTTGAATACTGCGTGCAGATGTGGTCGCCCCATCTGAAAAAAGATATATTGGAATTGGAGAAGGTTCAGAAAAGGGCAACAAAAATGATTAGGGGTTTTGAACAGCTTCCGTATCAAGAAAGATTAATAAGATTGGGACTTTTCAGCTTGGAAAAGAGGCGACTAAAGAGGGATATGATAGAGGTCTATAAAATCATGAGTGGTATAGAGAAAGTAAATAAGGACGTGTTATTTACTCCTTCTCATAATACAAGAACAAGGGGGCACCAAATGAAATTAATAGGTAGCAGGTTTAAAACAAACACAAGAAAGTATTTTTTCATGCAATGCACTGTCAACCTCTGAAACTCCTTGCCAGAGGGTGTTGTGAAGACCAATACTATAACAGGGTTCAAAAGGGAGCTAGAAAGATTCATGGAAGATAGGTCCATCGATAGCTATTAGCCAGGATGGGCAGGAATGGTGTCCCTAACCTCTGTTTGCCAGAAGCTGGGATTGGGTGACAGGGATGGATCACTTGATGATAACCTGTCTGTTCATTCCCTTTGGGGCACCTGCCATTGGCCACTGTCAGAGGACAGAATACTGGACTTGATGGACCTTTGGTCTGACCCAGTATGACCATTCTTATGTTCTTATTTCTGTTCCACGTTGATATATCTTGTAAGTGTGCTTTTGTATTTCTTTGCATTGAAATGTGCAGCATCTCTCTCTTGGAGATACAATTTCTGCTGCTTTCTATAAAATACTCCTGGAGCATAACCATCAATAAAGGAAAAGCTTTGTAGGCATCCTCAGGCTTGTGAACAGAAAGTTTTAGAATTAGTCATCGCTGTAGCTCAGTGTGAGAATGATCCATATATTCATATAGAGGTGTGGCCAGAAATTCCTATCTGCGTGTACTTGCTTGGTTTCAAGCAAGGATGAATGGTTACAAAATAAATCATATTTCTCTTCACCCTATGCAGGTATAATAGAAGAACAGTACTGTCTATAAATAAAAATAAGGCATAGAAACAAATCATGTTCCCGCATGCAACTGTGTAAATCTGGAATATCCATTAAAGTCAAGGAGTTACTCCAGTTTCACATTGATGTAACACAGGGTAGAATTTAGTCCACAGTTTGGCTACAACTTAATCTGCAGCCTCTCATCTTCCTTGAATTCAATGGGGCTGCTCATGCGAGAAGGATGAACAAGATTTAGTCTTGCAGAGGAACTTGTTCTGAACTCTTGAAAACTAAACGAAGGACTAAAATACAAGATAGATGCAGTAATTTTGCTGTGTCTGCTGGCCCCCAGAAATGGTAATTCTGCCTAGAGTAGGGTGACCAGATAGAAAGAGTGAAAAATCTGCAAGGTGGAGGGGAGAGGGGTAATAGGCGCCTATATAAGACCACGCCTGAATATTGGGACATCTGGTCACCCTAGCCTAGAGGAGGACTGCAGTGGCACACAATGCCTGCAACACTCTCCTCCACCAGGGTATCTGCAGACAGACATCCCAACCCCAAAAAATGGCATTACCATTGTGGCTGGGGATGTCCCCCATAGCCTCTCCTGGCTTGATAAAATATAAAGCTGCCTTCCCCTTGTGGACATTGTGCCCTTCGCTGGCATAGGTAGGTACAATTTCAACCTCCCCATGCAAACTCCCGTAATTAATTCACCCATAGCTCCCCTTTTTCTCCATGTATGTACAAAACCAATGAATTTTATCAGAAGAAGCAGATATGCTTGAAAGGCCTGTCTGTGCTAACATTGGTTAAAACTGGGTGAGGGTGGTGTTGGTGGTGGGGGAGAGGGTGTTGTGCAATTAATTTCCAAGTTTGATAAGCAGGAATGTCTCTTGGTTGGCTGAATTCATAATTTACAAATGATAGACTAGATCCTGCCCTTTGCTTTGCTATCTCATATCTCTGTGTGGGTTTTCTCATAAAATCAGTGGAAGCAAAGGCACCTTAGCTGGTTTTACAAGATGCACAAGAGTGGGCTGGGAGCATATTTAAGTGCAGGGTTCAGCTTGAGGATTTTTCTCCACCAGGGTGTCAAGTCTCGAAAAATGCCATTTTCATCTTACTGAAAATATTGTGTAACAAGGTCCTGATGGAATGTATGGTATTCAGACGTCTGGAAGTTTATATGTGCTTTTTGACACATGCATGTTACAGTGGAGTCCAATATGAGGATGAAAGAAGCAGAAAAGGAGTAAGGAACCTAAATACTTTGTGGATCTGGGCCTAGGAGCCTTTGCAAATAAGTAATATATGTGAATTTATAAATGTACCAGATAAACTGAATTCTCATTGGCCTTAGCAATAATTCAGTAGAGACAATATTCACAGTGAGGGTGACTTCATGAACAATTTGTCCTGCGTATCTTCAGTACTGAAATGGCCCCTACTACCATAATATCTGAGCACCTTACACTCTTTAATTTATTTACCTTCACAGTGTCCATTTGAGGTAGGGAAGTACTAATATCCCCATTTTACAGATGAATAACTGATTCAGAGACTAAGGCCCAGATCCTCAATGATATTTAGGTGCCACACGCCCAATTAGGGTGACCAGACAGCAGGGGTGAAATTAACTTAAAGAACTTACCGGTATTCTGGAGTCCTTAGGAGGGAGTGGGGCCTCAACTGGAAGAGACGGGGCCTTTAAATCCCCAGGCACTTTAAATCAGGATTTAAAGGGCCTGGGGCTGGGGCTGTGGTAGCAGCAGCTGGGAGCCCCAGGCCCTTTAAATCATCCCTGGAGCTACTGCAGCTGGAAGCCCCTGGGGTGATTTAAAGGGCCCGGGGCTCCAGCTGCTGCTACCGCAGCGGAGCCCCGGCACTTTAAATCACCATCAGAGGGTGATTTAAAGCTTTAAAGGACCCGGGGCTCCACTGCAGTAGCGGCAGCCAGGAGCCCCTGGCCCTTTAAATCGCCACCCAAGCGTCACCACCGCTTCCCCAGGGCTCCCGCAGCAGGGATCTGGCAGCAATTTAAAGGGCTTGGGGCTCCAGCTGCTGCTGGGAGCCCCAGGCCCTTTAAATTCCTGCTAGGGGAAGCCAATCCACCCCAGTACAGCGTCCCAGCTCTTGCCGGGACGCCGTACTGGGGCATACCAGCTTACTTTCACCTCTGCCAGACAGCAAATGTGAAAAATGGGGATGGGAGTGGGGGGTAATAGGAGCCTCTATAAGAAAAAGACCCAAAAATCCGGACTGTCCCTATAAAATCGGGACATCTGGTCACCCTACGCCCAATGGGAGTTTGAGGATCTGGGTGTGCCCGACATCACACAGTAAGTCAGTTTCAGAGTAGGCAATTGAACCCCGCCCTCCTCAAGCCACCAGACCATCCTTCCTCTCTGTTTAGGAATCAGCTGTAGCTATGTTTTAAAATGACTGGGAAAGAATACCTGAGCGAGCCATTTGCAGTGAATCATTTGTTTTGGTAAATTTAAAACTTGTTGGTGTTCACAGATTATTCTGGAGCTATGATTTAGGTTTTTTTCACTATGCCTAACTGACAAACATTCACTGGGAATAGATCTCAGCCTATGGATTGCTTGCGGACTCATTCAAGCAGTTTTGGAGTGGTGTGGCCTTTGGGCCTGAGTCACAGGGCATTGTTTTTGGTCTCTGATTAGATAACCTAACTTTTATAAATGGGAAGCACAGCTAAAAAAAAATCTTTGGAACTTTGATTCCCTCAGGGAGATGGTGGAGAGCAATTCAGGGCTGAAGGTTCAAGTGATAAGTATGCCGAAGAAATTTTAGAATACTTTCTTCTTTTCCCCTGGAAAGTAGGCTGTGTGTAGGGCCCTGTATTTAAAATACCTGAGTTGCTTCCTGAATTGGAGGAAGAGAGAAAGCTATGAACTAGGGATGAAAACCTGGCTCCATTAAAGTCAATGGGAGTTTTACCATTCATTGTAATGAGGCCATAATTTGACACCAGATTTATTATCTGCCCTGCATAGGGGCTGGTGCACAACCACACTGCCCCATGAGCAACACCAGAGAGATTGTGCCTCAGTAGGTGGTATCTCTCCTGATGCTGCTTAGTGCATAGTCAGTCAGAACAGATTGCTCTTCCCAGGGTGCCAGCCCACTCCATGCACCAGTACACAGGGGAGGAGGGGTCATGGCCCTACCTCCTCCCCATGTGTCCTTGCTCCCTTTTTGGTTACTTCCTTCTAAGGGGAATAACAGCGAGCACTCCCTACGACCGCTTTTGTGGCTATAAGGGTGTTTTGCATGGCTTCTGGCCCCCTTCTGTCCTCTTAGGACCTCTCACAATCTGGCCCTTCCTTTTTCATGTCATAGTCACAAAAAGTAATTGTAGTTGCAGGTACTTGTGGGCACCTATCATTGTCTCCTCTTTGATTAACGCTGTTGGATTAACACATTCCCCCTGCCATGCTAACATTAATCACTCTCTGATGAGTATCAGCAGCACACATAGTGAATAGCCAACGTCATCACAGGAAGTGGAGCTTTACAAAGGTTAGCGCCTACCAGCAAGTCATGCTTAGGCCCCAGATGATACTAGGGGAACAGGAACACTTCTAACATGAGTACCACCAGCACAATTAATCATTGCACTGTCTTTCACTCCTGCCACTAACCGAACATAGTGATCCGCTAAGCAGAAATTTCAGTCTAGCACACAGTTTGTGTGAAAAGGAGAAATATTGTTACTTAGCGGGGGCTCTTTTGATTATAGGGGATAGTAACCACTCTTGTCTGTTCATTAGACTATGAAGGTCGTAATTACCAAAGAAGGGTTCATTTGCAGAGGATTTGTGGCTGGGGTTTTCTTCTTCTGAGAGAAATCTTTATGATTGATTAGTGGTGGTGTTGCCCTAGTGACAATTATTCCTGAGGAGCAGGAGAGCCTAAGTATTTTTCATAGCCTGTAAGTACTTACATGAATAGAAAGTATTTGTTACTACAGGCCCTTTAATCATTCTAGCAGATGAAGACATAACAAGAGGCAATGGTTGGAAGTTGAAGCTAAACAAATTCAAATGGGAAACATGGTCAGGGCCGGCTCTAGGTTTTATGCCACCCCAAGCAAAAAAACTTTCGGCTGCCCTCCCCCCCCCGCCCTGAGATCCCCCCCAGTGCCCCCACACCCGCACCCCCTGCCGCCCCAACACTGGGCTCCCCCCCAGACGTGGGATCCACTACCAGCAGACAGCGGCCAAGCCCTGTCCCAGCCGCGACTCTGTCCCCATGCGGGTGGAGCTGCTGGGAGGTGCGGAGCGGGAGTACTTCCAGGTGGCGGTGCAGCTGCGGGGTGGCACGGACAACACGGCCCCCTCCCTGGGCTTCGCGGCGCTGCTGGTGGCCGAGGTGGATCAGTTCGTGCTCACCGCCCTCATCCCTGACATGCTGGTGGCCGAGGACCTGGAGAGCCCCCCGGACCTGCTGCTCTTCAGCCTCACCGCGCCCTGGCCCAGCCCCGGCGGGCGGGAAGGCGAGGATCTCCGGCTGCAGGGCTACCTGCTCAGCACCAACGAGCCCAGCCGGCCACTCACCTCCTCACACACTCCGGGAGCCCCTCTCTCTGCCGACGCAGCCCGGTCTCGGCTCCAGGGGACCCCGCTTCCCTCCCTCCCTGGCTCCTCACACACTCTGGGAGTCCTTCTTGCCGCCGCCGCAGCCCAGATGGCGGCAGCAAGAGGAGCTCCCGGAGTGTGTGAGGAGCCGGGGAGGGAGGGAAGCAGGGCCCAGGATGCAGGGAGGGAGGAGGGGTCCTGCTGCCGCTGCAAGTCTCCCCAGGGCCGAGCGGCGTTTCCCTGAGTGGGCTGTGCAGGGTGCCGCCGGGCTGGGCAGGGGGCACAGATCCCGGCTCGCGCACTGACAGGGCGAGTGGCTGGGCCAGGGCCGGCTCCCGGCAATGCCACCCCAAGCAAAAAAATTAAAAATAAAAAAGGGGGGGGCGGAGTGCCACCCCTTAGAAAGTGCCGCCCCAAACACATGCTTGGAGGGCTGGTGCCTAGAGCCGGCCCTGAACATGATGCAAATTTTTAACAGGGAGGGTAATTAATATTAAACAACTTACCAGAGGATGTGTTGGACTCTCCATCACTTGAAGACTTTTATATCAAAACTGGATGTCTTTCTAAAAGATAAGCTGTAGCTCAAACAGAAGCTATGGCCTGTTTTACACAGAAGGTCAGACTAAATTATTATAATGGTCCCTTGTGGCTTTAAAATCTATGAATCCTGTATAGCAACCTAGGGCAGTGGTGGTAGTGGGCAGAGAGGAGGAGTTTACCGTAGTATGCTGCTGACATCAGACTCGCAGAGCATCGCAAAGAAATGCGGATTGAGGGGAAGAAATTGGTATTACTAGATTAATGAAAGGTTTCAGTGACTAATACAAATACTGGACATATCTATATTGCTGCCTGTACTGGTGCATGCAAACAGCCACGAACAGTGGAAGACCAGGGTACAGCACTTGGTAAATAGAAGGCGAGGATGAAATCATGGGTTTGAGAGAATTTTTCAGGATACCACTGATCAGCCCTGTGTAACTTACCTGATATGCCTGTGCTGAGGCAACAGCACCAGTAGAATCCAGCAAAGAAGAAGGTTGCAGGATCAACGTATCCTCACCACAGCCACTGCAGCGTCCTCCTGCATGGTGTCCTAATGCTGTCACAGCACATTCTGGCCTACCTCCAGCATTTGTTTCTACACCAGCAACACCCATATGTCCTCCTCAGTTACCTTCTCTCTGTGCTCAAATTCCTGCTCCCTTATGGTCTGAGCAATCTATTAGTGCCAAGTGACTGCTGTCAGATGGGAGATGTTGGCATCAAAGGCAGGATCAAGGTCCTCCTCCACTCCATCTACCTTCTACTGTGACCCCCTCAACTACTGCTTGGCCCCCTTCACTTTGTGTTGCCATTCTCTGGTGACCCAAGATGCCCTCTCTGCAACAGTGTATACTTTTGAGTGCCACCTGCCCTTTGGCTAGCAGTATGCATCTTCTTGAACTGATCATTCATTCCCCTTTTCGCTGCCTGGCGGAGTTCCAAGCACACAGCTGAATGACCAAGCACATACCACACTTCAAAAACCATTCATGCTGATGGCTGGACACATCATTGTTGCTGCTCTGCAGCTATCCATCTCCTTGTTGCTGATGATGATTTTCTTTCCTTTTTTTGGTTGTTTGGATTGGTTTTAGTTCTTCCTTTTCCTCTGCTCAAAACTCTTTCCTCCTCTCCTTCCAAATTGTGGAAAGCTTTCAAAGTGGCCCTACAACCACTTGCTGTGCACATGCTCCCCCCTATGTACATTTATGAGGGCAGGATGCTCCTCCATCATTTCTAGAGACTAGGCCAGGAGCCCTCCATTCCTTTGTATTCAGTGGGATGGGATGGAAATGGTTTCCTCTTTCAGGTGTTTTTTAAAAAAAGGAAACTGATCCTTTGTGCATGATCTATCCATCTTCCCAGCTGATGAGGACAAATAGAAGAGCTACTTCAACTGTAAATCCATGTGCTTGGGATATGCTTAATACAGCTGAGAGAAATCTGATTGCAAATGTAGGCATTTGAAAAGTTGACTGGCTTCCTTTTGCTTTCTTAACACTCTCCATACAGGGAGGAGAACCATGCTAGCTACTACCATATAGATATGTCACTTTCTTCCTCAGCTGTTTCCTAAATCCTTTAATACCAGTAGTGTCAGTTTGAGACACTGCCTTTCTTTTAGCTTTTCTGGCAGCTGTTTAGAAAAGGGAGATTTGATTATTTTATAAACTGTATGTTTTCTCTATCAGTGGTTCTCAAACTTATTTGATCGCACCCCCCCTTCTTTGAATATGTAGTAGTTTGCACCCCCTCTGACCAGGACCGGTTCCAGGCCCCAGCGCAGCAAGCAGGTGCTTGGGGTGGCCAACGGAAAGGGGCAGCACATCTGGCTCTTTGGCAGCAATTCGGCGGCCGGTCGCTCAGTTCCTCTCGGAGGGAAGTACCTGCCGCCAAATTGCTGCTAAAGAATGAAGCGGCGGCGGTAGAGCTGCCGCTGAAGTGCCGCTGATCGCAGCTTTTTTTTTTTCTGGCCCGCTTGGGCGGCAAAAACGCTGGAGCCGGCCCTGCCTCTCACTCTGCCACCTAAATACATATACTGATATGTATACCACTTTGCCTTCAGAGCTGGGTGGCTGGAGAGCAGCTGCTGGCCAGGTGCCCAGCTCTGAAAGCAGTACCACCATCACCAACAACGCAGAAGTAACGGTGGCTATACCATACCATGCCACCCTTACTTCTACGCTGCAGCTGGTGACAGCGCTGCCTTTAAAGCTGGGCACTTTGCCAGTAGTTGCCATTCTCCACTCTGCCTTCAGAGCTGGGCAGCTGCTTCTCATGCCCTCCCCCAGAAGACATTCCACACATCCCAGTTTAAGAACTTCTGTTCTACAGAAAGAACCAATAATATTACCAGCAATGGTAGTTCACATCTGTCTTTTAATCTTATTTCAAAACACCCGAATTCCCAGGCTTGACCCCTAACTATATTCAGCATCTCATTTAGTGTTCTTTATTTTTGATTTGAACACTTCTAAACCATCAGAACAATTCAACTACAATTTTTGCCAGCTGCGCCTGCATTAATTTTATGGCAGAAAAGTGTCTCACTTGAAGAAAACAGATGTATTCTCTTCTGGGAAACCCTTTAAATTTTTTAAATCAAGATGAGATGTTTCTCAAGAATGTCAAGCAGGAATTAGTTGAGGGAAGTTCTATGGCCTGTATTATACAAGAGGTCAGAGTAGATGATTCCTTCTGGCCTTAGAATCTATAAATCTATGAAGCCTAGATAATGACAGGTTCTCTGCCCAAACAGCTTTCCACTGACTAATGAAAGATATGCACAATATTACACACAGAACCACAGTTCAGAGGAGTTAGGGTAAAGGGATTATTGATCTGTGTATTCTTAGACTTCATAGGGGACTGCCTGGGGAGCCAATGGGGAAGGTTACTAACTAAATGTGTAATTTTACTGAACAACCAAATGAATCTCAGTGCTTGACAGAAATGTTCTTATGGTTTGTACAAGGTAATTTTGAAATCACCTTGTCAGATTTTCGGTTTCCATGCATGCTACTGCAACAGTCAGAGAAGCGTCCTGGTGGCTAGCCTGGGTTTCTGCTTATCACTTTGTGTGTGTGAAGTACAGAAACTGTTTATCGGTTTCCTAGGTGGCTGCATGTTTTCTTGGGCGTGACTCAATACTCAGTGTGCTGTAAAGCTACACCTCTGAGTTCTCATTGCTTTCATTCGTTTATGCTGTTCACAGAATAATTATATGCACGCTATCATATCCTTGAGAAACTGGCAGCTGGTAACTAACTAAGGCAGTGACAGTTCTTTCTCTTGATTCATCCATTTATGTTTAACAATAAAAAGGACTTTTTGTGTTTTCTAGTCTTTGTTTTTATACCGCTTCATTGTGTACATTATACTCACTGAGTCAAAGGGAGTCTAGGTGAGGGTTTTCTAAATTACCAATAAATTTTGATAATAAAATTTGGGCATTTATCCCTGATGGGTTATTTTCTCTCATATCTCTGTCTGAACTTATCTTGACCTTTCAAAATGTTTGGGTTTGTTTCACACACATGGAGATGAAGATGGAAATTTGGGCTGGTGCCAGTTTTTCTGTTTATTATTAGAAGAAAAGCAACCAACTCATTCTCAAAGTCCAATTTCAATTTTTGACAGCAATGGGAGTTGATTGATGAATATAATTAGGCTGGGAAGGACTAGATTTTTATGGGTAAATGTCGATTTCACGATACAAACACAAACAGACTAAAATATTTCCATCAATAATAATTTAAATTTATTGATAGGCAGAGTTTTTTAAAAATGGCTGTTTGATAACTTTAGAGTTGGATTTTGGAATATTTACTTTGTATATTTTGACTTTTAATGTTAACATTTTGTATGTTAATGGTTATAAAGCTTTAATTTTTTGAATCTCAATGTCTGTCATTAAGTTATTATTGTCTAATCACCTCATAATTTCCCATAACTATGACAATTTTAATAGATAAAAATAGAAAAAAATTTTGTCCAAAATATCATACAAACATAAAGAAAATAATATGAGTAAGTGTTTTCCCAAAGGCAGTTTCCTTAGTTAAACTACATCAAGAACAATAAGCGAGAGCATAATTAATGGAATAATATATACTTTGAATAAAGTGAAAATTATTCTAGATTTTTATACTTGTCATATGTCATGAGAATAAATTACAGAAATAGTATAATCCATAATGTACATTAAATACAGTATATTGTTTTTAGAACATTTTTTCTTGATTAAAATATACAGGACAAGCCACTCATCTGGCATATATTTTTGTAGTTCCATTGACTTCTGTAGAGTTATGACATTTTACACTTGCTGAGGATCTTGCCACAGCATTTAGAACCAGCCTGTTCTGGTAGGGAATGGGCTAGATGCCATAATATGTCTTTTCTATAGCTATCTTTCTTCTGTGATTCAGTGTTACATGGGACAAATGTATTTGCCAACCCATTGCAGAAAAAGACCCATTAATCAAACTGTTATGTTGAAGTGTCTCCACTATACTGGTAATTATATTAGACTCCTGGGATGGAAAAAAGGCAGCAAGAGAGAATACACATGGTTATCTTTCATTTTAAGGACAGGTAATTTTTCAATTAATTAATAAATTAACAATAAATTATATAATTAAATATCAAATATTTTTATCTGAAAGGAATAGTGACAATCATTTTGTGAATAATCAACAGTCTTTGTAAATTGACATCAGGTAATGTCACTAAGGTCTTTATTCCAAAAAGCTCCCAGGTCTCTTGTCCATAAAAACAGTCTTATCTCAAGACCTCTGAAGATGTCCAACCAACTTTAATCCAGATGTAATGATGAAAAGAACTTAAGTCCCTATAAAATATAAATATATTTTAATATTCACAGCAAGGAACAAAGATTTTAAGACAGATGGCAGAAGAAGCTTTAAATAAAATGAATAGTAATAGAAATAGAAACTTTGTAGGGGGAAGATAAGTTTCTCTCCACCACAATCAAGTGCAATTAGAAGATCATTAGAATCTTGAAAATTCAAAGTACAAAGACCCAAACACAAATGGCCTGATTTTCCAAAGGTTAGGCTCATACACAAATAATGTGAACACAATTATGTCCATAATGGTGTGTGCATAATTAATGTATATACAAAATGTATGTTTATAGAAGTGTAATTAAATACCTAACTGGCCATTTGCTTGCACAAATTCTTGGTTTCCATATGTAGTTCCAGTAATTGCTTCCTATTAAATAAGCACCCAACCCAATCTAAGTATTCTCCAAGAGCTTGTCTCTGATGTCTCTTGGCCAGACTGCTTACACAAGTGCACTGGGGTAACACACGGTGAGCATCCTCCCCTGTGTGACCAGTGCAAGGACCTGTCACGTTTGCAGTCCATGCACACGTGGGAACTTACAGTCTGCTTCTGCAGGGCACCACAACAGTGCATCGTGCACCAAGTGGAATGGAGCAGAACAAGGAAGAGGTGAGGCTTCAACCCCATCTTATCTTCATATTGACCCACAGAGGGGTCCTGCTGCAGAAGGGAGGACAGGGTGCATCATTCCAAAAGACCACTGTAACCCCTACTCCAGCCGGCGGTTAAGTGACCGATATTGGCCTGGTACATTTAGGAGTGTGAGAAATCCCCACAGTCAATTATTCAGAGAACAGAACTTCAGCTGCAACAGGAAGTCTGAAAGTCTCTGAGAGGATGACTCCTGCTGGGATGCTGGCAGGATGTTCAGGTAGATCTGAGAAAGCCTAGGAGGGTAGACTAGAAAAAGTACTCATACCCAAGGAAATGGAAAAAGGTCAGATATCCTATGAAGCAGCAGTAATCTCTGCCTCTAGTAGTACTCCATATTTATCCATCATGGAACTGTCCTTCCAGAGGAAGGTGGAGTCTTGGACAAAAGAGATGCACAGTAGTCATCCATACAGACAGCTGCTCCCCAATCTTGCTGTGTAAGTCAGTGAGGAGACACTACCATTCTGTGGGAGGCCAATGTGATCTTCAGCAGCCTGCATTATAGAAGAGACAATTGTGCTTTGTCAGACTTCATCTGTATAAAATATTCTGCTTCATTTTAGTCTCTGACTATTCATTTTACCTCGTCAAATAATACACATGTAAATTGAAATATGAGTATTAACCATCCAATTGAGGGATATAACAATACCTATCACTGACAGAACAAGTGTTAGACAAGCTCAGCTAATTGGCCAGCAGTAGGAAAGTAAATAAAAATATAAATGAAAAGCTTTCTGAGCTCTCTGTTTTTTAGAAACTTTTCATTACAATAATGTTTCTGCCAGCAGGTAATCGGACTGGTCATCTGAGAACTGATAGGCAGGGTTTTGCTGATCCTCCAAAGCATCAGTGTTGGTTTACAGTAGCTTCTGGGGTCTTATCTTGGTGTCTGCTCCCAACACCTCTGTTCAGCATTGATTGTTTCACTTTTCCCTGCAGTAAGTGGGGTCACTGTGCCTTGGTTTCCCCAAGTTTGCAGGGTTCACTTTATGACAGCTCCTCTTGAGTAGAGAATGCTGCTCCTCTTGAGTACGTTTCTACTGACTTTGGATCTCTGAATGCCAGGTACCCTGGCCTGTCTCCTTGTACTTCCTAAGGCTGGGTTATTCAATCCTAGGAGTACGTAAGCAGCAGCTTTTATCCTTGGATCAACAGATAGATACTGATTATAGCTGCATTTAAACAGCATACTGTTCATTTAAAAAAGAGAGCACAGAAACAGACAAAACAAGAGAAAAGCATTTACTCTTCTCTTCCTATAGATGCATATCACAGGAAACCTGCCCATGGCTATTCTCCAGATGCGGGGTGGGGTGTGGGGTATTTGAAAGCAGGCATCCCTGGAGGATTAGCCTATAGTCTACTGGGAACTTAAAGCAAAATGGAGTCCCTGTCACCCACCTACTACCTGAATGTGGGTTTGATATATAAAGAGTGCTAAATATCATAGAGAAATGAAAAGGTGTGTGTGTGTGTGAGAGAGAGAGAGATGGGAAGAGTCTGTCTGAAGATGGTAAAATATGTAGTGCTTTGAAACTAGTTTCACACTCTTTCTTTGTGGCTTCAGGTTGATGGCACAAGTGAAATTAGATTGGGAGAGGCCTTTTGTAAAGACTTAGAATATTTTTGTGGTTTTAGTCCAACAATTCACACAACAGTTACTGAGTGAGCACCGCCAGATTAGGCAAGAAACTGCATGCAGCGCCTTGGTTGCTGTCCAACTACCTGGTAGGCACTATATTTAAAAGAAGGGATTATATTCCCAGTAGTACATGGACATCAGGGCTCATTGCTGCCGCCATGATACTCTACTCTACTCGTGCTCATTGAGCCTCAGTGAGGATAACAGACTAACACAACTGTTTCACTAGTGCTCTAATACATTTGGTCATTGCTATGCAAGGCCAGTGTAGAGGTTTCCCTAACCCACTCCAAGCAATGACATAGATTGAGCCATTGGAGCCATCTTAGTGCTGCAGTACAGTGGATTCAAATGGAATGAGCTGGGTGAATCTTTCTTTCTTTCTTTAATTCTCCCCAAAACAAGAGAGGCAGTTAGGGAACTAGTGACCTTCCCCATCAACTCAGGAGGCATTTGTGGAGACATGTCCTCTTCTGGACTAAACCTGTAGTTAGAGTTCTGCCGAATCCCACAGAGACAGCTAGGAAGAAGGTGTGCCCCTCTCTCACCAGACAGGCAGCGAGAGGTGGGAGGCCAGAGAACCAGTCGGGCTCAGAGAAGGGACTAGGCAGTCTCCTCCAAAACAGATGTACAGGCAGGTGGAGGCGGGGACATGTCATGGAAGCCAGCCTTGCTAAATGCTTACTGGTAATCTCACAAATGGCTCAGTGAACATGTATGAAGTACCATGGTAACACGGACACTCATTATTGATACAGTACCTATGTGCTAATCGGCACAGGGTATTTAAACAGAACCGAATCGCAAAAGTGCCTTGCTTCTTTAAATCATGAACATAAAGAGAGATGACTTCTTCTCTCAGCTATCATCCAAAGCATGGAGTAAGTCATCCATCCTGGCTGCCTAACATCAGTGCCACATCTAGGGTGCAACCCTTCTCAGATCAGATGCCTTCTGCCAATGCAGCTGATTACCATTCCTGCACTGAACACCTGCCCATCCTTGTTCACAGACTACAGGTCAACTGGCTCTCCAACGGCTTTTAACTGCATTCTTTTCAAAAGGAGCAGAAAATGTTTTAAAATAAATGGGGATTTGAGTGCCATGCTCCAAATGCTTACATACATTTTTGCACTGAATTTAATAAGTCTGGCTAACAACTGTGATCACCTACCACACCCGCATATTTAGGCACTGCAATCTTTTCAATTAAAAATCTATAGTCATGCAAATAGGGTGAAGTTGTTCCCTTAAACTTCTGTGAGTTTAGACATGCATTTGCTGGCCACATTTTCCCTTTAAGATCGGTGGAAAGTCCAGCAAGTTAAACGTTTGAGGTTTATTATGGGCTCCCATGTAAAAGAAGTGATCCAATAATATCCTGCTAGTTTCATAAAGTTTTGAATGTTCAGATCTGCAAGATAGATCCTGCCCTAGATCTTGCTGCTTACATGTATAGACCTAGGGCAGCATGTGTGTCTGCTTGTCTTCTGCCCATTGTGGCAGAACTCCAGAGGGGTGTGTGAAGTAGCAAAACCTTAAGACAATCATACGTTACCACTGAAAGAGGTAGAACTTGGCTTGAGCCAGTATAGTAAATTTAAGTTATAATTGATGTTGGAAGGAAAATATATACTCTTTGGTCCACACAGGTTTGTGTTGCTGCCCTAAGCATTGTAGGCTTGAAGCTTTTGGTTTTTTTGTTGAATTTTTTTATTATTATTTATATTTTAAACATAGCTCCAAAGCTTCTACCGCCGCCGCGAAAGTCTGAAGAAAACAGAAAGGTGGTGACCTCTTTCCTGAAGCCTAGAGAGAGTTCTCTTCTCCATTTGCAAAGCTTAGAGAGTGAGTTGAGAGAGGCAGTGGTCTGGAAATAGAAGGGAACTGGATAGTTGGATAGCTTTGCACGTAGCTGGGGTTCCTGCTCGTGGAGAGGGATTGACCATTGTCCCCCATGTTAGGACATTGTTCTGCCTAGACAGTGTAATATACTGGCACTTGTATATGTGTGTGTGTGTTTCTCTTCTATGTGCTAGATGGAAGGAACTTCATTTTAGAGATAGGTCAAAAGACTTTTAAAAGCTTTGGGTAATATATTATCACCCTGCAGCAGGAAAGGAGTTATGGCTCCATGAGACACGGTTCCTACCCTACACTGCCCCTAAGTATGGACTCAGGGCCGGCTCCAGGGTCTTGGCCGCCCCAAGCAGCCAAAACAAAACAAACAAACAAACAAAAAAAAGCCGCGATCGCGATCTGCGGCGGCAATTCGGCGGGAGGTCCTTCACTCCCAGGCGGAGTGAGGGACCGTCCGCCGAATTGCCGCCGAATACCTGGACATGCCGCCCCTCTCCGTAGTGGCCGCCCCAAGCACCTGCTTGAGAAGCTGGTGCCTGGAGCCGGCCCTGTATGGACTAAATCCCTGGGACATAATCATAGAATTGTAGGACTGGAAGGGACCTCGAGTGGTCATCTTGTCCAGTGCCCTGCACTCATGGCAGGACTAAGTATTATTTAGATCAGTGCTTCTCAAAGTCGGGCCGCCGCTTGTTCAAGGAAAGCCCTTGGCGGTCTAGGCCAGTTTGTTTACCTGCCGCATCCGTAGGTTCAGCCGATCGCGGCTCCCACTGGCTGCGGTTCACTGTCCCAGGCCAAGGGGCGCTGCAGGAAGCGGCGTGGGCCAAGAGACGTACTGGCCTCCCTTCCCTTAGCCCCCATTGGCCTGGAGCAGCGAACCGCGGCCAGTGGGAGCCGCGATCGGCCGAACCTGCGGACGCGGCAGGTAAACAAACCAGCCCAGACCGCCAGGGGCTTTCCCTGAACAAGTGGTGGACAGGCTTTGAGAAGCACTGATCTAGATCATCCCTGACAGGTATTTGCCTAACCTGATCTTAAAAATCACCACTGATGGAGATTCCACAACCATAATCTTGACCAAGTAATTGTGGATATGGTTTAGATTATTAATATATCTGTGTACCTGATTTCTAGGCACATAGCAGTACTATCCAGAGATATACAGATGACCTAAAGTGTGTCCACAAATTGTGGGAGCAAAAAGGGAAGACACGTTTGGAAACTCTCATTTGTTTTTTTTTGTTTGTTTGTTTGTTTGTTTGTTTGTTTTTGTTTCTTTGGCTTTATTTTGTATGAAAAAATGTTGACTTTAGATTGTAAAAGCCTTTCTAAAACTGCAAATTCCTTTTCTCCATTGTAAACTCCTCAGGGCAGGGACTGTTCGTTAATACATGGTTTTACAGCACTTAGCGTAATGGGGCCTGATTCTGATGGTGGCCTCCAGGTGCTAATGCAACGTAAATGTGTATGAATAATAATAATAACAATCTCAATTTGCTTTTAATGCTCATTATAATATTCAAATAATAATAATATTTATTTATTATAATACTAAAACAATAGAAGTATTTATTACAAGGCAGCTTTCAGAGCTCCTGATGCTCCCACTGACAATTTTGCCTCTGTAATCCTGGCATTATTAATCTGCACCTTAGTTCTTACTTTTTGGGCATAAACCTTACAAAGACTAACTCTCTGAAAGCCTCTGCTAAAAGCAATTGTTGAATTAATACTGTCAAGGACGACTAGTGCTTCTAATACCATTGTTTTTATTTTCACAAAGACTCCTTTTCATCTTTTCTCAAATTTTAAGGTCTAATCCTATGAGATGCAGAGTTTTCTCAACTCCTGTTGAAGTTAGACAAATGGGAGAGGTCCTTAAACCACAAACCCACTCACTAGTATCCAATACAATGGCTCAACTGCATCCCTGGTATGACTCTGTCTTTTGAGGGGTTTATGGCAGGGATTGATTTGGCCCGTTGTCTCCAGCTATATATAAGAGTGGTAGCCCTGGCTGGATCACAACCAGAAGATTTCAAAGTACTGACAGAGACTGCTGTGGAGATAATACAACATACCTACCTCACCACACCCCAGAGCCGGTCAGGTAAGTTATGACAGTTTATCAAATGTCTTGATCCTTCAGCATAATATTGGAATCGGTGTAGCTGGCGTAACATATATTATCTGAATAAGCAGGGTATACACTGAAAAACCATGAAAAAAACCTGCATTTATTTTGCACTCATATGTCCTCTGTCCACTAGTCTAAATGTACCATGTCTGTTTTTCAGATTCCATCAGAACAGCTACTCTTTTTGTTAATAGAAAGGAAAACCAGTAACATGAGACAGTTGATCTGCTGAAGACAAAAGTTCTTTCAGCCGCTGCAGAAGCAATAGGATCAAAGAGGAGTGCAGACAAATACCAATAGCTCCCAGATAGCTGGGGGTACCCAGGATTAAGATTCCCAAACTCCAAGTTCTTATGAGTGGTTGTGAGTCAGGAATGTCACCTATAACATTCCTGGATACCAACCAACCAGAGTGGAAACAGATAGGCCATTCTGAACTGAGGAGATCTCAGTTCAGATGCCTGGTTTAATAGATAATGACAGTGCCTGTAAAGCGGCCTAGTTTCCCCACCCCCATGCCTCATAAACTGACCAACCACTGACAGTTATTTTGGGGAGTGTGTCTCAACCACCCTTTGCCGTTGGATTTAAGGGGGATGCAACCACTCTTTCTATGTCCATCTCTTGTTATGGAGATCTTGGTTCAAATCCCAGCTTCACCTGCTGTTAGAATTTGAAGCTCCAGCTGTCTCTTCCCTACAGATCTTGCTTCTCTTTGCAGAACTTCAGCATTCAGCAATTGATCTGCCTTCTGATGCCACTCCTCTGCTGCTGCCACCATGGGGGAATTCCAAGGGGCTTGCCCTCATGTGTCAGCAGCAGCTGTTTTGTAGCTATGGATATGGGTGAAGTCCTGGCTATTGAAGTTAATGAGAGCTTTGTCAGTGACTTCAGTAGGGCCAGGGCCAGGATTTCATGCCTGGGCATTATCTACAGTGAGTCATGGCAGGAGCATCTAATATATCTGTACACTATGCTGGAGAAAATCTGAACAGCTGGCTAGACGGTAAAGCCTTGAGTTAGCAAGCGAGGCTTCACCAAAGGGTAAAGTACCTTACCTATATATAATAGGGAAAGGGAAAGTTGTAATGCATGTGGAAAAGGTCAAGGACATTCAGGAGACACTGTCCCAGAGGAAGAAGTAGCAGGCCATAGCTTCCTAGGGACTTGTGGGCTGATATCAAACATATCTTACTTATTTTTCCTCCATCATTGCTTACTTCAGAGATCTGACAGTGAAGTAGGCGTCCTAAAGTGAGTAACTGTGCGATCATATTGCTGTAACCCTTCTAATGCCTCACCCCTCCCTTTTGTTCATCACCTCCCACACATTATGTCATGTTTGATTTCTGCAAGCTCTTTGGGGCGGGGACTGTGCCTTTCACTGTCTACTCAGAAACGCCTAACGCACCTTTAGGAGATGAAAAATTATTATTAATAATAATAATTATAATCAGCTGGAATGGAATGAGGCCTGAAAAGAATGTCTAGAAATTGAAAAACTGCCTGTGTGATGGTCCAGGCTTGAAAAACTCCATCAATAGTAGGATATAGGGTGTTTTTAACCCCAGGGGATATGAAGAAAAAAACGTCCTTTGCTTGAAGCTGTTTTGGTGGGCGGTAAATTGTGCTAAGGTTGAAAAGACTGACAACAAAATGGACACTTGACAGCCTGAACTATTGTCAGTTGGACTAACTGTTCACCCAAGAGAGAGATTATTGGGCACAGCGCAGCTTTATTGAAACAAAAGTGAGATTCACAACAACAAGGCAAAACATACCATGAACCATGTACCTCAAGCACTGCAAACTTTCCATGTGCCATAATGGTTAAATAATACTGAAGAGACCTCTAACTCCAGAGATGTAAAATAATGTGTACCAGAGGCCACTATAATGGCAGATGTGATAGTTGCCATATCCTTAAATGCAACAGAAAACTACAGTGAGGTGGTATGGCCTAGTAGTTAGAGCATGGGATTGGGACTCAAGAGCCTGGATTCTATTCCCTGGCTCTGCCACTGGTTTGCTTGGTGCCCTTAAGCAAGTCACTTCAGCTCCCTGTGCCTCAGTTTCCCCATCTGCAAAGTGGGGATGCAGATGCTGATCTTTGTAAAGTGCTTTGAGAACTACGGATGAAAAGTGCTATATAAGAGCTAGGTGGCATTAGTGTTATTATTAATCTGTCATATAGTTATGGTGTTTGTCATTTACCATATATAGGGTTCCCTCAGACATGGCATTCACCATGGGTAACAGACACTTTCCTCTGAGGCACTCTCATCAAACAGTGATTAAGTTATTTTCATCTGTGTTTCTGAGTACCTCCCTGCTGAAAGGTGATGCTTTAGGAATTTCTAAGGGTGGGATCTTGCACCACTATGCTTTCCCATTGACTTGAGTGAGAGGAGAACCAGGCCCTAAGTGCTGGTATGAGACATTTCCTGTCATCTAGAATGAGACATGAGAGCTGGTATACATCTTTCACAAATGGAAAGCCTGATTTTTATGGTGTCATATAAGACATGTCCTCCAGGGAGGACCCACAATCTGTTTGAAATTCTTCATCAGTACTGTTGGTTTGACCTTTACAATGATAGAACAATACATGAGTAGGCTGTAGATATGGTCAATCAACTTCCTCATGTGTCTACATCCCCTGAGCTCTCTGAGTTAATCCACCTAAAATGAGAAGAATTTGTTTTCAATAAGACCTGGGAGTCATTTTTACAAATTTGGAGACCTTATAATGCATTCATTTTGCATTGAGCTACAGACGCCCCTCTTCATCCATCCCACATGCCCTTCCTAGAGACACATTGGGGGCATTTGGATGTGTTACACAGATTATAGAATTGCCCATCTGGAGACAAAAGTTTATGGAGAAACCATGATTCTGCATTGCAATCACAATAAGTCTGCTGCTTCAATAACACCCACTCAAAAAATTTCTTGCAAGGTGATAGCCATAAGCTGAAGAATTCATAGTATGTCCAGCTGGCCAGAAGAATAAGTCACCACTTCATGGAGTCACAGAGTTAACTACATCTATAGCCTGCTAGAATAATTAAAGATGAGACCATATTTATCCCTGATAGCAATACAAAATACTAACCAAAAATAAATCCTGAAGGTGATATGGTGATATACTGGGCTAGTTTTTCAAACACTGAACTCATATTTCCCCACCTAACATTTTCAGAGTGAGTTAGATCATTTAGATGTAAGTTCTCGTACCCACAAATCTGGTATTTAGATGTCTAAAGAGCCTAAATTGTGGATGCAAAGAATTGTGAGTGCAAAATTGTGCCAGGATGAATCCAGGCTGCACATCTGTCTCTTTAAGTACAAGTATTCAGACTATTTTGTTTTAGAGGGCTGTGAATTGGATCTCATTCTAAAATCCAATTATATTAAACAGATTATATAATGCTGATTTATACTGTGCTAGCAGATAGCCTTTGGTGCTTTCAAAAATGTTATGTCTACACTACAGAGCCTACGCTGGCATAGCTCCTTAGTGTACACACAGCCGGAGATTTTCTGATATGATAGGAACACCACCTTCCCGACTGGTGCCAGCTATGTCAACAGAAGCACTCTTCTGCAGTGGGGGATGAGCTTGGCACGGCTATGTCAATCTGAGGGATGGGTTCTTTCACACCCTTGATCGACGTAGCTATGCCAATATAATTTTAAAACGTAGTCCAAGCCTAAATAATTTAGGAGCTTAAAATCCTATTGGAAGTCAACATGACTTAGGAACATTGAAACATTAACTTTAGTGGTGGGAAAGACCTACAACACTGGTTCTCAAAGTATGGGCCATAAACCACCAGTGCTCTGCATAGCCCTTTCTGGTGATAAACAGAAATGAATATTTTGAGATTCAAGGGTGGGATTTGGAAGAGAGGTGCTCCCTGAGAACTGTACAGCCTTTCCTTATTACATGCTCTGCAAAACAACTAAACAGATAGAGATTCATTGAACCACAGTAGCAGGTTACCCAGTCTGCCAACCTCAACTGGGCTTCCCTACATTTTGTTCTCTAGTGCTTTTTCCAGTCTAGTGTTAAATTTCTCTTGTGTTGGGACTTCCATTACCTTCCTTGGAGCCTCACTGCAGTTTTTAATAGTCCTCATGATTAGGAATTGTCTCCTGATATTCAGCACACATCTTCCTGTTCCTAAATTTAGTCCATTACTTCTGGTTATGCTGTCCCTCTTGGAACACCTTACACAATTCCGCTACCTCCTGGCAGATGGTTTTCATACCCCAGCCCCATCTTCATCATTTATTGATATTTAGTTCCTTTAATTTCTCCTCTTAAACGAGTCTGGCCACAACTGTATTTAGGGGCACAAGAATATTTGGGTAAACCCACAAGCACAAACACCATTACTGAGTCCCCCAGTTACTGCATTGGATGGTGGCTGGCAAATGAGGCAGCCACTACTGTCCTTGCTGAGCAGGTGGCTTTCTCCCCACGTCTATCACATCTGGATGCTACTGAGACATGGGGCTCACCAGGCAGACAGATGAAGGTGTGACTTGAAAAGAGTTGCCATCTTCTTATCTGCGCTCCTGGGCAGAAGCAGGAGTGTCCTGCTTTGAAATGGAAATTTAGCATCTTTCTTCCACCTCATCCTGGCCCTCCTGGCTTCCACTCAGCTTTCTGTTTCTTCCCTGCCCAGTCAATTAGCCTGGGTTGAGGGAGACCTTGGAACCTGCTTATTCCTTTTGCAGCAGCGGGACCTCCCTGTACTCATCAGCCCCCAAGCAAAACAGTGGCTGCTAGGGTAGGATTGCTAGTGGCAATAGTCTAATACTATTCAGTCAGCTCTCCCCAAACAGTAACTGTCTTCCTGGTCTGTGTTGTGATGCCACTGTGTGTTTGAACAAAAATCACACTTCTGCCTTTTTAAAAGTCATATATCCCATTACAGGGTCATTTTTAAGTTTGCTGTCCAATCTGTAAGAAGAAGGACAGGCTTATCACATTTCTGTCACAAAGTACCCTTGTGATTTGGGTCAATTTGCTTAGGATTGCATTTTCAAAGGGCCAACCTCTGTTTTGCAGGTGCAATTGGCCACAAAATTTTGCCTGAATTTGTGCACCTGCTATTGACATGAAGATGCAAATCTAAGTACCTGTGCCTCTAATTACATGATTGATCGTACAAATTGGGTAGTGAGAAGCTCAAGCACTCAGATTTGTGCCTGCAATGTGCTGCTTCAAATATGAAGGCACAAACTTTGTGGATGCCACAAATGGGAAGACCAGTCCTTGCCCATAACTGGCCCCTTAATCTGCGAGATGTGGACAATTAGACTTACCCACTTATAAAGTGCTTTCAGAACATGGGTTGAAAAGAGCCAAATAAGTGCAATGTTTTATTATAATATTATTATTATCAGTCATATGTGTCTTTCAGCATTAATGCTTTCCAAGTGTCTCCCTGTCACTGCATTTCTGTGCCATAGATTCTGCTCCAGTAGAGTTGTACCTCCTTAGGCCAGGGCTGTATTGACCCAATGTTTCAATATTTTCCCCAATATTGAAATGTATTCACTAACTTTTCCATGTTGAATGTAATCTAATTTTGGTATTCCTTGCTCATATTTCTAGCATTTCTGGGTCCCTTTGTAGTACTTTGTTGTCCTACAAGTATGGTACTATACACTGGTATATAACATAGACATCTGAAAAAGAATATATCTCCCCCATGTCTTTAAGTATTATAATAAATCATATTTGGATTTGAAAGAAAATCTGAGTTAATTTCCTCTTCCGTCTACAGAACTGGCTCCTTTAATGCCAAAAAAAATTTAGTAAGCACTAAATTGTCTCTTAGTTGAAACAAGTTCTTTTTTTTTCAAGATTGCTGAACTGTGAAAACTAGCCACTATTAGAGATAAGTTAGTTGTTCATGACATTGGGTACTTCTCCCAACTTCTTGCTGTATGAAATCAGTTGTGATCTTTAAAGTGAGCATAGTAGGTAAAAATTTCAAAAGCATCTAAGTGGCTGAGAACCCTAAATTTCATTTTCAAAAGTCACTTAGGTCAGATTAAGAGGCAGATAGATGCCTATTGGGACTTTCAAAAGCATCTAAGCAGGTTAGGCTTCAAACTCTCCTTGAAATCAATAAGACTTAGGCTGCATAGAATCATAGAATCATAGGACTGGAAGGGACTTCGAGAGGCTTCGAGAGGTTGTCTAGTCCAGTCCCCTGCACTCATGGCAGGACTAAGTATTCTAGACCATCCATGACCAGGTGTTTGACTAACCTGCTCTGAAAAATCTCCAATGAAGCAGATTCCACAGCCTCCATAGGCAATTTATTGTACTGCTTCACCAACCTGACAGTTAGGAAATTTTTCCTAATGTCCAACCTAAACTGCCCTTGCTGCAATTTAAGCCCATTGCTTCTTGTTCTATTCTCAGAGGTCATGTTTTCTCAACCTTTAATCATTTTTGTTGTTCTTCTCTGGATTTTCTCCAATTTGTCCACATCTTTCCTGAAATGTGATGTCCAGAACTGGAGACAGGACTCCAGCTGAGGCCTAATCAATGTGGAGTACAATGGAAGAATTATTTCTCGTGTCTTGCTTACAACACTCCTGCTAATACATCCCAGAATGATGTTTGGGTTTTTTTTGCAACAGTGTTACACTGTTGACTCATATTTAACTTGTGTTCCACTATGACCCCCAGATCCCTCAAGTTTCAGAGTAACAGCCGTGTTAGTCTGTATCCGCAAAAAGAAGAACAGGAGTACTTGTGGCACCTTAGAGACTAACAAATTTATTAGAGCATAAGCTTTCGTGGACTACAGCCCACTTCTTCGGATGCATATAGAATGGAACATATAATGAGGAGATATATATACACACATACAGAGAGCATAAACAGGTGGGAGTTGTCTTACCAACTCTGAGAGGCCAATTAATTAAGAGAAAAAAAACTTTTGAAGTGATAATCAAGCTAGCCGAGTACAGACAGTGTGATAAGAAGTGTGAGAGTACTTACAAGGGGAGATAGAGTCAACGTTTGTAATGGCTCAGCCATTCCCAGTCCTTATTCAAACCGGAGTTGATTGTGTCTAGTTTGCATATTTTTACAGATTCAGACTAACACGACTACCCCTCTGATACCTGAATATCTTTGTAAATCTGGCCCTAAGTCACTTTTAAAAATGAGACTTAGGCTTCTAAAACACTACTAAAATTTGACCCAATGGGCATAATTCACTCATCAGCAAATATTCTGAGTTGCTATTGGTATAAAAATATATATGGCTAGTAAAACAATGGATTGATTACTGTTTTCTCGAATTAGAAATACAGTAACTCCTCACTTAAAGTCATCCCGGTTAACATTGTTTCGTTGTTACGTTGCTGATCAATTAGGGAATGTGCTCGTTTAAAGCTGTGCAATGCTCCCTTCTAACGTCGTTTGGCAGCCGCCTGCTTTGTCTGCTTCCAGGAAGAGCAGCCCATTGCAGCTAGCTGGTGGGGGCTTGTAAGGAGGGTGGACCCCCAGCCCCCCTATCAGCTCCCCACTCCCCTAAGTTCCCTGTGCTGCAGCCGCCCAGCAGGCTATCAATTGCTGGGCAGTTCAGCTGTCCCTCCTCCCACTGCCATGTCCTGCTCCTGCCCTCTGCCTTGGAGCTGCTCCCAGAGACTCCTGCTTGCTGTGCCGGGGGGGATGGGGAGGGGCTACTGTCAGGGTGTCCCCCACCCCCCTGCTCCTGCACCCCGCTTACTCCTTCGCCATATAGATCAAGGAGGGGATACGGATGGAGAGAGACAGAGAGAGCTTGGGGCAGCAGCTGCTGTCTCAATTTCCTGATCCACTTAAAAAGACAATGCACTTAAGAGTGGGTCAGCTTACTTAAAGGGGCAGTGTGCATATCTCTCTCTCTCTCTCTCTCTCTCTCTCTCTCATACACAAGGTGTGTGTCTGTCTCTGTCAGGGCCGGCTCCAGGGTTTTGGCCGCCCCAAGCAGCCAAAAAAAAAAAAAAAAAAGCCGCGATCGCCATCGCGATCTGCGGCGGCAATTCGGCGGGAGGTCCTTCGCTCCCAGCAGGAGTGAGGGACCGTCTGAACAGCTGGACTTGCCACCCCTCTCAGAAGTGGCCGCCCCAAGCACCTGCTTGGTAAGCTGGTGCCTGGAGCTGGCCCTGGTCTCTGCTATGCTGTCTCCCCTCCCTCATGTTTGTGCTGCCTTGTGTGAGAGACTACATTAACAATGATGTGTTAACCCTTGAGGGCTCAGCCGAGTGCTAGTTCATCATTTAGCAGTAAGGCACTCCCTGGGAAATATCCCTCCCTCTTCCACCCTCTAACTTCACCACCTCAATCAAGCTTCACAATCATCATAGCTGTGAACAGTATTAAATTGATTGTTTAAAACGTATACTGTGTGTATATCTATATAATTTATAGTTTTTTGTCTGGAGAAAAAAATTTCCCTGGAACCTAACCCCCCCCCCCATTTACATTAATTCTTATGGGGAAATTGCATTCGCTTAACATCATTTCGCTTAAAGTCGCATTTTTCAGGAACATAACTACAACGTTAAGCGAGGAGTTACTGTAAACCTAACAAGGAATCCCATGCAAGTTTGTCTTCAGTGAAAACACTCCACAAAGAGACAGGAGGGACTTTTTTTTTTTTACAGCATGTTAGTTTATATAAAAGTATTTGTATAGCATTATATTGGGGTCATTCCTATGCTGGTGCACAAAGGACTGAGGCAGAAAGCATATGAAGCCTCTATTCCCTATGCACTGAACAGGATTAAATCCCTTTAAAGTGGTGGGCAATCTGAAGAAAATCTGGGGCCTGCGGGCTGCACATGGCACATCAGGGTAATCTGCTGGCAGGCCGCGAGACCGTATTTACATTGACCGTCCACAGGCATGGCTGCCCGCAGCTCCCAGTGGCCTTGGTTTGTCATTTCCAGCCAATGGGAGCTGTGGGAATCAGCCTGTGGGCCCCAGGTAGCTCACCACTGCTCTATAGCATAAATAAGAGCACTAAGAAATGAGCCTGACTAAATACATCAGCCTGTGCAACATGTCCCGAGGGGGTAATGGTCAGTGAATTACGGGTATGTCTATCCCAGCCCCTATCCCTCAGTGGATAGCAGGTATGTTGCAGTCAATAGCAAATGCTGGTTGACAGCAAGTAGGAGCATAATTTGCTTCTGCTCTCAGGACTTGTTTACATTACCACTTAAGTCGATGTAACTTAAGTTGCTCAGGACAAAGGGACACGGATTGACCCTTTTAGATACGGCCTACGTAGGGGGCAGTGTGGAGCTGCAGAGCCAGCATATAGTCCAAGCTATAGATTATGTAGTAATTATATTGATTACTTAAGAATTCCCAGTTATCACTTTGAGTGTTGATAGGTTCTTGTCCCAAGATTAGGCCCAGTATTATGTGCACAGTTGCAACACTCACACTACAGGAACCCTTCTATATTACTGTAGTTTATTCATACATTTAGCAAAGTCACAAACACTCTAACTCAGTAAGGTAGATAGAGATAATACAGAATGAACATCTGAACATCTATATACTCACATGCAAATGTTAGCCACTGAAACCTGAAATGGTAACCACTGTCTTCCTCATCACCATCACCTTCCTCCTCATCACCAGTGGCCATCATTCTAGCACCTGCCGGGGGCTACATCTCTCTACTCCCACAGCCAGGTTGGGATACAACTTTTATAATGTTACACTGATGCTGCTATGTATAATGCATATTCAGTAGAGGTTTCTCCCCCCACTTCCTTATTTGTATTTCCTCACCCTAATAATGTTGGGTTGCCCTTTTCCTATAGGTTAGTATATGAATTCTCAACTTCTTATCATATACGTCAATTCGTTGCCATGGCACTCTTGTGATCAGATATCTGCAGATGTTAGCTCATGTTCCTGGGGTTGGCTGGTGTCATTATAGTAAATTCCAACAAAAATCCCCCTTATATCCTCTATTCTCAGTTCCCCAAAACTTGAAAGTTTCTGTTGGGCTGTTTGTCTGTGCCAGAGTTCACAGGCTTCAAGCCTTATGCTAGCTGCTGAAGCTAATGTCTTATAGGGTACAGGCCTGTAGGTTCCTTGCATTACTGCTGAATATAATAAAGGCAGAATATAATGAAGGCAAGACAGTGAATATAATAAAGGCAAGCTAGCCCTATGAGCTACAAGCAAGAGCATTCAGTGGCACTGGGAATGACTTCTACTGGTGCTGAGCAATTCCTGAGTGCAGAGTACTCTCAGCTCCCATTGAACTCATCTCAAGAGATTCTTAGCACGTTGCAAATCAGGCCCATTGTGCCTCAGGGAGGCAGACTGCTCCCAGAATTCCCCAATTGCACAGGGGCACACCCATTGTACCTCCATTTAGAAAACTGGCTGGTTTGGAGAGAAGGTGGGGCTATTACCCCACCTTCTTTCTGTTCATTTTGGGGTGGCTTGTGCACCTGGGGGTGAAGTCTCTTCATTTGCTGTATTCTCAAGTGCAATTTTGGCCCACCCTAAATTGGGTGTAAAGAGAGGAAAGCTCCTTGAGACCTTCTTCTCTCATACACTTGTGCAAGGGCCATTCAGAGTCTGGCCCCAACTGAGTTCCACACCACATCTCCTTGGCCTGCCATGAGAGATCTAATCATGGTCAGCAGGATTCCTGTTTCAGAGGATGTACTCTGCAGCATCTCTGCTTCCAGTTGGTAGCACCAAGGAGGAGTTGGCCCATAGCAGGAAAAAAGATAGTGTCAAAGCACAGCAGTTAATAGGATCATAAGGGCTTGGTTTCTTATCCTAGATACTTCTGATGTTTTTATAACCCAAAAAATAAAGCTTTTTTTATCAAAATATTGTATGATCTTCCTTGTGACAAGTTAGTTTATTCTTCCTAATCGCCCACATAGTGTAGATGGGCCTGGGCTACGTTTGGCCCAGAAGACAGATACTGGTTTTACTCTTCTATAGGAAATGGATATGTATTTTCAGATGCACTAGTCAGTTGTTAAAGTTCATACTCTTTACAAAAATATTCCTAAATTTCATTATGTGCCTTTAGTCTACTGGCAGTAAGGAAAAGTCTTCTAACATTTTAATTATTTATCATGCTGTAACTTATAATGCACTCGGAATCTTCCCGGTAAAGCTTGTCTTCTCTCTTTAAAATGGTCTCTTTGGTATCCAGCAAAGGGTTTTGTTGCAATAAGAATTAAGGTGTGTCTCTAAGCTTTTACCTGGGAGCAATAATGATGTTGTCAAGCGTTTCAGTTGAGACCAACCCAGGATTTTTGGGTGGGGAAACAGACTCTGTTATACACCATCTTCAGTGCTTCCTTCAGAGGGAAGCAGAACGCCTCCAGAGCTAGGGTGTAAGAACATCTAGTGAGTGTCTTTTTACACTGACACTAAAGTGAGGGGGGAAAGGGAACAGCAGGGTAACCATAACTCACTTGGACTTGTATCGAAGAGTAATCAGATGCAATGGATTGGCTCCCCTTCAGAACAACTGCTGTTCTATTCATTTTAATGGTAAGTAGAATTTTAAAACAATATTTGTAAGCTCTCTTTTAATGTCTGTCAAAGTACTTTTCTACAGATGATTACATTTACTGCTGCCTCCACTTTTAACTACATTGAAACTCATATTAATCAATAAGGCAATTTTAAACATTGTGCATTAGAAACTAACCATTTCTCGTTTTCAAATGAATCTTTTAAAAAGCTTCTGCAAAAACAGCCCATCTTTAATTTTAATGTTATCAGAATTATTTCTTTTGAGTATAACTGTCCCCATTGTACCATTCTGATTATTAATGCATTACATATTTATAATAATAAATACTTCTTAACAAGCTGCTTTCTTTATTATTATTTTTATTATTTTATTTTTATTATTTAGTTGTATGTTTGTCTTCATTTGTCCAGTGTATCGAGGGGGGGAAATCCAGCATTCTTTAAAAAATAATGGCTAAGATTACTTCACAATAGATCAAACCCTATAGTCTATTCAGGTAACATCCCCACCTCCCATTTCATTGAACTCAGTGGAGGTTTTGATTGAGTAACAATTACAGGATTTGGCCCATTAGTTAATATTGCAAGGAACCATCACTGCTTGGTACATTAACATAGTAGCATTAGTGTATAAAAGTAGAGAATAAACAAATCCTTATCTTGGGGGTGTTATTCTCTTACTGTGTTTGTTTATATTATTGCAAAAAAAGAAAGTGGTGTTTGTTGTAAGGCAGAATAGTTGTGTAAGGTGTAGGCATCAGGAAGCTGAAATTCACTAAAACCAGAGAGATATAAAAGAGGATCCCAGAGGATATTGTGACGATCTGTTCTGGCATCATATTCTGTTTTATTGGGTTTGGATTTGTTTTCCATAGTTTATCTTGCTTTTCTAGAATTAAGGACAATTATAAGGCCCTAAAAACTAAAAAAGAGTAGATTCCCTGTACAATGGTTTGTTTTGTGGCGTTTGTTTCACACAATCTATACAACGAAGTGTACACCTATATTAACTTTTTAAAATAATACTACTGTACTAACAATATCTAAAGGATTATTGACATCGAATAAAAAATACTGGGGCTTATTTTGGAAAGATTAAGCAAACCTTAGCTCTTAGATTTGCATTCAGTAAAGTAGAACTAATCAACATGGGCAGAGGCCAAGTAAATAATTTTAAGGCTTGGCAAAAAAGGTTATGATTCAGATTAGTTTCTGCTTGTTTAAGGCAACATACAGGACTCTTCCAGGTCTGGAATAGTGTGTGACAAAATAACAATTTTAGCCTTTTATTCAACATTATCAGCATTAGGTAAGATGAGATTTATTAAATCACATAGTAATAGGTATTTTTCATGTTTGGAACTTCAGTGAAAATAAACTATAACTGTACTATAAATTACCATCCATTCGAGTGCACATTTTACTGTAGAAAAATAATCTCTTTCAACACTGCAGCACTTTAATTTTTTTAAAAAAATACATAAATGTTACCATAGTTTTGTGACTGAGTCAGGATTTCAGTTTCAACCAGGAGAAGTGAAAGTTTATGTAAACACTAACCACATTTTGGCAGGTGTTAGCTGTATGAATGGTCATTATGCAGAGATATCAAGTAAAGCCATTGGAATATGTCTTTCTCTTGTCACAGAAGGACTGGTCAAATGTTCATAGCTGGAATTTACAGGGATCTTATTTTAATTCAGTCTCAGTCCAAATGGATAAGAAAAAGAGGCTTTTTTGTACATATAGAAGTAGAGAGATTACCGTATATACTTGTTCATAAGCCAAATATTTCTGGTAAAAAAGTGACGCATCAAAGAGCGGGGGTTGGCTTATAAATGGGTCTTCACCAAAATTTGATTATTTTAAACTCTATGGAATCATTTAATTGAATATCTAATACATTGTTGTTTTGTTTACCTGGAGCGTCTGCAGGCACGGAGTCCCTCAGCTCTCAGTGTCCACGGTTTGTCGTTCCCAGCCAATGCGCCACTTCCCGCAGCTCCCATTGGCTGGGAATGGCAAACCACAGACACCGAGAGCTGAGGGGTTCCGTGCTTGTGAACACTCCAGGTAAACAAAACGTCCAGGACTGCTAGTGGCTTACCCTAACAGGCCAGGAGCCAAAGTTTGCCAACCCCTGAAATATAGGGTTGGCTTATGAAAGGGTCATATAGTTTTTGCTATTTTTACTTAACCATCTTGGGGGTTGGCTTATAAACAAATGGGCTAATGAAAGAGTATATACGGTAAATAAATTATGAAAGAATTCAGTTTTAAAAAATGACACGAGGCCTAACCTTGTACTCCCAATTCACCCAAAACTCACATTGATTTAGAGGTTAGGTTTTCCATCTTTTTTTTCTTTTTTTAATGAAAGACACCTATGTGAGTGGTATATTTGATGATGGATTAGCATATTATTAACAAATTAAGCTAAATAAAATTGTTATAGAAATATACACCCTGTAGTATTCTGAATGCATTCTGAAATGAAAACCTTATTTTACCAGAAACAGACTGTGCTCTGCAACTATTAAATTTTTAGTACACATTTCCCTATTCGTGGGCCTGATTCTGCAACCCTTACTCATATGACTTCAAAGGCATTACTTGCATGAGTAGAGGGTGTAGAACTGGATTTTGTTTGTTGTACTTGCCCAGGCATGTTTTGTGGAAATTGTATGTTTGATTCAGTATGACTCATCTCCTTCCAGATACCATGTGATGGTTAGTTTATAGCAATCTTAAATTCACCACCTGTCTTGCTTGGCTGCTTTTCTTCCATATATTTTCTTCACTTTCTCTTCTAATTGCAAAGATATGGGTTGCATTGTCCACTCATAATTTGGATGGATAATTATAGTATGCTGCGGGGGCCAAACCTTCCCTTTGGATATGCCTGTAGAACAATGGAAGCTGCAACATGTATCTAAGGGAAGACTTTGGCTTTAGGAACTTAGGCCAAAGTTTTCAAAGTGTCTAAAGTTAAGTACTTAAATCAATATTTAGTCTCCTAAATAAAAGTGGACTGATTTTCAGAGATGCAGAATGGAAGCTGTGGGTTGTAAGCACCACTGGAAATCTGGAAAATTTTATTTAGGAGCCTAAATATGGATTTAAGTACCTAACTTATGAAATTCAAGTTTGAAAAACAATTGTTCTTAGAGCCTTTACTCGGGTTAGTTCTCCATTCATTTTTTGGATGGTTAATGTTAGTTAAGAAATGGAACCCCACAGAATTTCTATGGGATTTGGCCTGTATTATTTATCAGATAGAGGAGAACAAATCCTGATGACAAACTTGTTAAAGTGTTTAGTTCCCTGAATACAAATGTTTAAAAGTGAATGAAGCTTTGGGCCTTATTCTGCTCTCATTGCAGTGGGGAGTGTAACTTTCATTAATGCCAGTGGGAGCAGGGTTGGGAAAACATAGCATGTAAAAGTGTTGCCTTAAGCTTCCAATATATCACAGAAAGCATCTGGCCATTTTAAAGTTAACATCATCAACAACAACAACCAGAAAAGTCATCGTACAAAGTTTCCCCTTAAAAATGAAACTATTTGTTAATTAGAGGACAACGAGTAAGCTAACGGCAATGGGAAATATGCTTTTCTGTTTTGATTTAGAAGATACTACGTGGGTTGTTTAAATATGTAGGGGGAAAGATCAGTTCTAAGCTTCAGTATTTAGCATACAGTGGTTTGGTTTGGTTTTGGGTTTTTTATGGTTGAGTTACAGACTCTGGAAATAGACATTCATGAAAGGAAGGGTTTGTTCTCATAGGCCTTTACCCAGTGAGAGTTTTGGCTGAGTAAGGAGTGCAGTATATGACCTAAAGTGCTGACACAAACATAACCACAGTGGCACAAGGATGACTAATATATTGAGTGTGAGTGCCCAATACTCCTCCCAACGAGATCAACAAATATTCCCCTTGACTTCAAAGAGAATAGAATCAGGCCCTTTAGGAATAATGTTGGGAAACAGGGCAAAAAAGGAGTTATGGGCATGTTCAGTCATTTGGATGTGAATAGGTGGAGCAGGGAGGATTCCATAATTGCATATTATAATATTGCTTGGCAGTCAGCTAGCAATTAGTTAATGTCTGTACATTGCTTTGAAGATGCAAAGCACTATATAAATGCTAAGGGCCAAATTCTGCTCCCAGTTACGTCAGTATAAATCTGGAGTAGCTCCAGTGACTTTAATGGTGTTATTGCAGATTTTTCTCCAGTGCCAGTGGCACAGGTCTTTCATATTATCCAACTGAATTGCAAAGCTTTGAGACAGACTAAACATAAACATGTTTAAGATTGTCCCAATAAAGATGATTTTTTTCAGCCTCGTATCCCCCACCCCAATCTAGCAAGTACCTCCCTCAAGTGCCTACTTGCTCTTCTATGGACTTCCCTTCAGCAGGAAGTCTCACACAGGCTAATGATCTGTGAAAGGACAAAAATCTTGATGGTACTCTGAAGGGAACCAAGGCTCAACCCCTGAGCCTTCCAGCAAAGCTATCAAGTTTTCCCCTTTAATCAACTTCCCACCTGCTCCAAAATTCCAACAGCGTACCCCACACCTTGTACCCTTTCAGTGGCGTCTGTTGCTGTACATGTAACAAAGCAATGGCTGCATAGATACTACAGCACTTAACTCTGTAGGTGTTTGGTGTAATAGACATACTTAATATTGATATATCACCACAGACTTCCCATGTGACCTTGGATAAGTCATTTAGCCTCTGTGCCTGAGGTCCCCATCTGTAAAATGGTAATAATAGCACTTCCCTACCTCCCAGGATAAATATACTAAAGGATAAATATACTGTGAGGATAAATATACTAAAGACTGTGAAGTACTTTGAGATATACTGATGAAAAGCGCTATATAAGAGAGCATCATTATTATTATACTGTATATAGACTTCACATTCATCAGCTCAATGTGTACTTGTAGCATGAGGACTCTTGACTCAAAAAATAAATGTCTCCTAAGTAGGAGATCCTCCATTACCCACAAGTAGTGTCAGGGCTTTTTTCTTCCGTAGAGCAGCCACTAGAGGACAGTGGTGAAGCTAATCTTCCCATTCACAACCAGTGAAATATGGCGTATAGTTGCATGAAATCCTTCTCTTCCCCCAACAGTTCTGAGCTGCACGTTCAGAACATTCCCAACTAGTGGGGGCCCAAGAGCAAAGGAAAAATCTCAAGTGTAAAACTTATATCTCTCATGGCTTGCCAGCTGTGTTATCTCCAGGTCAGGTGAGGCTGAAAATAAAGATTTTATGAATATTCATAACCTTAAAGATTAGTACTTAAGGTTTCTTTAGTAGCACAATTATTGTGCAGTGGTAATACTGTATCCTTAACACAACCATGCATTTTGAAGAAAGGAATTCTAGTGAATAGCTTAGAGTATGTGAACATATGGAATATAAGTTACAGTGTTGTGTCTTATAATATACACCAATTAATACAGACACTGGACAAGATTCACTAACTCTTGTACACCTTTCTGGGCCAACAAGGTTGCTTGCATGCCCGAGGGGATTTCATCCTAAGGAAGGGGGAGCAGTGAGGCTACCAGAACTGTCTCTTAGGGTTCCATTTTAATTCCCAAAGGGGCTGCACAGGAGCTCTGCCAAAGGAAGCAACTCCTAATAGGCACTGAATCAGTGTAATGTTTGGCAGGGTTTTTCCTCATGCCCTTTTCCTGGTGGTGAGTGTAATTTGCTTCAGACTCTCCCTGATTGGGTCAACTCTGCATTGCCATCAAAGCAGGCTTGTGCCTGTCAAGCAGACTGCAGCCCTTTGGGGGTAGAGTATCCTCTCCTTCTCTCTCTCATTGGGTAATAATTGTGCCTGAACTCAAATCCCATTCCATAGCTGAATGTTTAAATTGTCACCTAGTGTACATTTTTATATTAAAAGCGAGGCTAAAGCTACTAGCCCAACATGCCTATAGCTCTTTCTTTCTAAAGAGCCAATCCACATTTATAGTTATCCTTTCACGAGGAATACTTTTCTAGCCTATTTAGGTCTAGATTCTGCCCCCCAATCTCACAGTGAATAATACCTTATTCTGTGAGTAGTCTTAAATTCAGGTGGCAAAATCTGACCCATAATCAATTATCTTCATCTTGCACTAATAAATTGGGGCCAGACTGTCAAACCTTATTCAGTGGTACGCGGTCACACAGGCAGTCCCACTGATTTCAGTGGGATTACTTGCAGTCCCACTACTTTTGTAACTTGTCCCCAACATGCATAAATGGTTCACAATATGGCCAATTAGAGTCCAGAGGGCAAAATTGCCATTTGTGAACCTCATTGCCATTGGAGATACATGATTTAAAAAAAAAATAGAGCAAGCGGTATTAAGTGATCAGCTTCTGACAATACACTCATTCAGTAAATCGTCGGAGAAAAATGTTTACAGGAAGGATGCATGAGTTGGAATTACCATGGGCTACATAGTAACTTCTGTGACAACTACTGTTTTTTATCTTCCACAACGCTTGACATAAAATCCATTTGTTTAAAATGCAGAGCAAATGAAACTGTGGTGACTTACTGCACATATGTACACTGAGACATGGGCTTGGTAGCAGGGCTTCAGGGAAGAGAAGGCTATAAAAGATAGCCAAGGATGGTGAGAAAACTCCACAACTCCATTGAGCCACTCTCATTGGTGGGCCTTTTCAATGCCGAATGGAAATCAGGCTCTGATCCTGTAACACTCACATTAGAAGTCCTTTTTCATGAAAGAGATGCAGGATCAGGGCCTAAATCCATAGCTGACACTGTGAACTGATAATTTTACTGTACAAATTGCACTTGTATACTATATTTAAGTGTATAGTTAACTAAACTGAGTTGTATTTCAAATTTTATTTTAAAAAATGGCTCTTTCCTCCTGAGCTTTTTGTCATTTTAAAGCAACTTCACATTGGATCTGATCCTGCAATCTTTACTCACATGAGTATTTTCTTACTCGGTTAGGGCTTGATCTAAAGCCCACTAAACTCCAGGGGAATCTTTCCATTTACTTCCCTGGGCTTTCCATCCAGAACTTAATCTCTTTGACTTCAATGGAAACATCCATATAAGTAAGAATTTCTCATATGGTTGGATAGTAGAAAAAACTTTTTCATTAGGAGGGTGGTGAAGCACTGGAATGGGTTACCTAGGGAGGTGGTGGAATCTCCTTCCTTAGAGGTTTTTAAGGTCAGGCTTGACAAAGCCTTGGCTGGGAAGATTTAGTTGGGATTAGGTCCTGCTTTGAGCAGGGGATTGGACTAGATGACCTCCTGAGGTCCCTTCCAACCCTGATATTCTATGATTCTATGATATGCAGAGTGGCACAGAGTATATCCCCCTGTACTTAAACCAAGCCAGTATATTGGTCTAGGTATGAACTTTGGAATGAATCTAGTAAGAACAATTTCAGCCTTTATACCAATACATCTCCCTTATAATGAATTTGGGACCTTGTCTTATAATCCTTTCTTTGAGAAACCCACTCTGATAGAATCAGATCAGGCCAGATAATTTTTATTTAATTTTGTTTATGCACATTTAAAGAAGAGGTTTAAATTTTTAAATTTAAAAATACATTAGGATTCTAAATTATGAACAGACAATTATGAAATATGAATTATATTTTCTAACAAAATGTTTGAAAAATAGTTTATCCTTCACTTACCTGCCAAGGATAAAGCTTAGGATTCTGTGCCACAGCGTCAGGAGTTGAAGACATCAGTAATGCTAAAACAAAACACAATGCTCAGTTTTAGATGTTTGTTTTGTCATCAGTTCTTGCAAGGAAAACACTGATCCCTGAACTCAGGGTCTTAGAAGGTAAGTAGAGGGGGAACAGATTTTCATATTTTTTTCTAAATATAAAATTGTTGGCAGCCTTTAAAGGACTCGCTTTCACTTCCAGTGAAATCAATGGATGTCTCTGACTTCAGTGGAGGTAGGATCTGGCCCTAACAGCCCAGTTTTGTACTACTTGCCCAGCTAACTTCAATAGCAATCAGGCCCAGTATCCTTAGCAGCTCTCATGATGGCTCAGCACTTCTTTCTCACAACCTTAATGTGGACCCAGGCAAGATGGAGCCGTAAGTGACTTGTTCAAAGTCATACAAGACAGTAGTAATGCCAGGACTTAAACACGGGTCGCCATTACTCAGTCCTGCGTTTTTTACAAATACTGTAGTTCACACTGCCCCTGTTATGACAAACATCTAAAACATGATGAATTATTGAGAAAATTAAGATTGTCAGCTCCTTGTTTTATTGTAAACTAAAGTTTATTTATCATATTTCTTAGCAGCCCATTTTACCGAGTCTAGGTCACTAGACTGCTCCATTCGTGCCTATTTATAAGTCAGTTATTACAATGTTGAAAACTTTTTTTTATTTTAGATACTAAAAAGCTGGTATTGTCCTATTTCTAGAAGAAATGTTATGTCTAATCTACACAATGTGTAAAAAAGTATTTTGATATATATTTGACATTTGACAGAACAGTCATTGTTTAGGTTATATAACCCCCAAATTATTTTAATATATAAACATTGGTGACGTAAAGAAATGGAAAAGATTAACCATTGTGTTTTATATGTGTGGTGGATTTAAGGCTGGGGAATGCAAATTGATGCATCAGGAAGAGGGAGGCTTAGTATATCAGGCAAGTCCCATAATGATTTACCCCCTATATGATCCATAGATGTCAATGATGTTATAGAGGGTGTAAATCAGTGAAATGCTTGACCTTTGCTTTCTATTTTATCAGAACATCTTGCATAGTTAAGGGAAGAAAAGGAAGAACTTGTGCATTGCACTATCTTCCTCCTGTTCCCCCCCAAAACCACCATGATTTATTGAAATGATTTATTTCCCATAGAGGAAATAAGCCATACTTGATTCTTAATTTTTTACAGACAGAGCCTTTGCCGAGGAGTTCCCTCTCAAAGGATGGAATAAACTGTCCTTTGCTTTTTCTTATTATTCTCTGATGAGAAATGATGGCACTAGCACTCCTTCTTCAGATCAATTTAATTTCTTTCTTCCTCTTTGCTTTGCGTTCCTTTGATTATTTTTTTCAACAAAAAAACTAAGCCCAGAACATTGTTCGTAGCATTAGGACAAAATTCTGCTCACCTTATCCAGGCAAATAGCCCCACTGAAGTGCCTGTTCCAGCTGAAGTAAATGGCAAATCTCCCATTGACTGAAATGGGAGCAGTGTTGGGCCATTGGTTGTATAGCTTCTGTGGCTACATCACAGTTCTTAACTGGAGTGTTAACATTCTGAAAATATTACTATTTGTGATCAAACCATTTAACACATGCTCATAAATTATCTATTGTGAAATTGCTTCTTTAATCCAAACTTGAAAAGAAATCTGGGTAAAAGTCACACTGATGTGAGGACTAACACAAAGCCCTCCATACCATTTAAGCCCCACATTGAAGCTGTACAGAAAAGGCACAGAAAGCAGTGACGGTAGCAGGCTGGAGAGAGGGCATGTGTCAGGGGAATGCCCAAGCATTGAAAGCAATTCAGCAGCCTCCTCACAAAGTGTCATGGGTGTGCTAGGGAAGCACATGAGGGATGGGGCATTGCTGCAGCTCTGTGCCCTAATGGCATGTAGAGACTGGGTTTTGCTTTCTCAATCCCACATTTTACCCACTTAAAGCCAGATTACTCAGGCTTTTTATAGACAAAAGGAATTTCATTATCTGTGCACAGCTCTTTTCAGGATATATCTACTCATTTCACACACAGAACTCCTTGTGTGGAACACACAGATTGAGTGCCAAATATGGCTCAGTACATTTTTCTTAGATTTGTCAGTGAAAGATACCCAACCTTTGTATTTGACTAACTGTATTACTGTATTTGCAGGTATTCTTGGATTTCAGCATTGGATTTCATGTAGAGGTAATATATTTATAAAAATAGTTATTATTAAAGAGCAGATTTTCTGAGCAATGAAAATGTAACTATCATTAAAAATGAAATAAAGAATTGAAAGGGTTTTATAAGCTAAGATATAAAACCTGAAAAAAATACTTAAATGTTGACCTGCTAAGGAAAGAGATCTGGTCCTGCAAACTCCTAATTTTATTGACGTCAGCGGACTACTCACATGAGCAAGAACTTGCAAGAGTAAGGATGTGCAGGCTTAGGCTCTGGGACTATAAGTTTTATAAACAGATCATTAGTCTATACTAATGTTCATACTATTTACTATCTACTGTCTTCCATATTTTACACTGTTAAAATCCTACCAGTCTATATTGGTTTCAACTGTATTCAGACTGCTTGTCATAGTGACCCTGGAACTTTTTCTACCTAAGGTGAAAGAATGGAATGAAAATGGTGTGGCGCGATGGAAATCCTTCAGAAGACAAAAACGGGAATGGATTAAATTTGCTGCAAATTGTAGGGAAGGAGAAGATAATTCAAGGAAGAATCCAATTGCCAAAGTAAGTGTTGTTGATTGATTAGAAAGTATGTTGCAAAGAAAAACTGATAAAGCTAGAGACCTAACTGAGCTAACTGGTGGAGACCTTGAAATATAAATTTTGCCTAGCATGTCCAAAAGAAAAAAGGCAGAATAGGAGAGGGAAGGAGTTCTAGAGCTGCTGGTTCTACTGCGATTACCATACCCACATAAGATCAGAAAGTTGTGGACTAGATTGTGCTACTGAGTGTTCTTGGGTCAGTACGGAGGCCTCCTAGAGCACAAGTGGAGCATGAATGCTGCTGCATTTTTTGGGAAGTGCAGCATACATTCTGTCTGATAACAGCTACACCACCACTTCATAATGGCACTCTCTTTCCCCACCCACTTTGAGGAATCCCTGAGAGCAAGGATTGGGATGGTGTCTGACTAGTGTGCAGGGAGGTAATGGGGCAGAAGAGCAGGAGGGTCCCAGAGCCCAGGCTCCAGCCCAAGCCCAAACGTCTACACTGCACTTTTGTAGCCCCACAGCCCAAGCCCTGCAAGTCTGAGTCATCTGACACAGGTTAGCCATGGGTGTTTAATTGCAGTTTAGACATATCCTGAAAGAGCAGCACTGGAAAGCTCTCTAAGGGGCTACATCCAGCCCACCATGTTACAGAGAATTCTGGCATAATGCAGTCTCTGGGGCCCATGAGGAGAGTAACTGAGAATTCTGTAAGGCTTTGTGAGGGGAGAAGCCATCACTTGTGATCTCAGTAAACTGTGATAAACATAATATTTTCCATTTGTTTATTGTTGTAGATTCGATCAGATTGTGAAGAAAACCTTCCAATTATATACAGCATCTCTGGAATAGGGATTGATCAGCCACCTTATGGGATCTTTGTTATTAATTCAAAAACTGGAGAAATTAATATAACATCAATAGTTGATCGAGAGGTGACATCAGAATTTGTTGTAAGTATTGTACAATCCATTTATTAGCACAGTATATTCTCCTTTCTTTTTTACTTCATACCTTCTTTTGATGAATGCTGACAGAGAGGGAAGTGAAGTTTCAATTAATAATTATTTTCAAAATTTGAGTTTGTTTCGTCTTCTTTTAAATTATACATATTTGTAACCCTCTTTATCCAGATTCGCTGCTTTGCTAAACATGCACTTACTCATAGAGATTTAGAACCGCCTCTTGACCTTCGAGTCAGAGTTCTGGATATAAATGACAATGCGCCGATATTTTCACAAGCAACGTATATGGGATCTATTGAAGAATGCTCTATGGAGAGTAAGTAACTATTTTGTGCACATATTACAGCAATTGTCAGTAGCCATAGCAATAGTGGAGACTGCAAGACAATTACCACGCTTTTTTTCAGCTGCTCATAATGTTCTCAAACAAATTCTTTTCACATTTAGAAATGTTTAGGAAAATTGTTTTTTTTTTTTTTCTTTTTAAGTTTGGTTACTTGTTTGTGAGGGTAAATATAATTATAAATAATATAATTTTCCCCATGTGTCTTGATCTGAAAATATGTGTTTGTATAACTAAAAATGTGGCTGACGTTGGCAACTGCAAAGTAACATCCTAATACGGCAAACCCTTCCTAGTAAGTACAGGGCTTACTACCAAGAGAATTCGTCTGACCTTACTCATGTGAATAATCTTTGTACACATCAGTAGTATCATTGAACTGAATGGGACTATAAAGATTACTCACATGACTATACATTTGAAGGTTATAGCCTATAGTGTGGCTATATTAGGGGAGGGATAGCTCAGTGGTTTGAGCATTGGCCTGCTAAACCCAGGCTTGTGAGTTCAATCCCTGAGGGGGCCACTTAGGGATCTGGGGCAAAATCAGTACTTAGTCCTCCTAGTGAAGGCAGGGAGCTGGACTCAATGACCTTTTAAGGTCCTTTCCAGTTCTAGGAGATAGGATATCTCCATTAATTTATTTACTGTGACTTAAAACCAGTCTGATGAAAACCACTTACTGCTTTTTAAATTATGGACACTTATATTTGGCAGTGTCCAACTTTTAAATTAGAAGAATTCCAAAACTTTTTTTCTGTTAGACCCTAATCCTGCGTTACTTCACGTGCCCTTAATTTGTAATGCTTTTTTAAGAAAGCATTTTTAAAAAAGTAATTGATTACTGTGACCAGGTTTAGCCATAAGTAGCTGATAAAATGTTAACCACAACTTGTCCTTGTCTATATTGATCCCAATGTTATGGGAAGCATCATTTAGTTAGCTCAACTCTTCACAATTTATATTCTAACACAAGGCAATTTTGAAGTGAAGTCAAGCCCTGGAAGTCAATAAAAGAAAGAGGGAGAGTCTGCTTCTTTCAGCATTCTCTCCCCTCCTATGAAAAAAGGACATATTGCCATATCTGTATCATGCACCAAGCAGGAAACTAGGAGACACCTAATGGCTCTGTCAGTTCCCTTTCCCCTCCTGGCAATCCTTAAGTGGGTGGAGAGGATGGTTGAGAGCAAAGTGGTTGTTCCCCTTCACAGCTTCACACTATGTGCTATAGGCCTGACGTGAATTCCTTTCAAATGCCCCCATTCTTTTCCTCCTGCCTTGTCCCTTTGCACAAAATAATGCAATTTGTTTAACCATATGATATCAACATCCATGATAATATACAGCCACAAAATTAGTGAACTCCCCCTACTTATTGTCATGTATTCATATTTTTAAAGGCCCCAATGAACCATTGTGATCATTTAGTCTGACTTCCTGCATAACTCAGGTCATAGGATTTCAAAGTTCATCTACTTTAACCATTGAGACTAAAGGCAAAATTTTATCCCACGGAAACTTAAAACACAGCTGTCCAGTTTAAAGCCTTGTGAATAAAATTAACTCATTTGATAGATTCACATATGGAAGCATGTTTTGGTGTAATTAATACTGCAAAGTAAAATGAATATACAAAATTCCAGGAAGGCATCAACATAAACTACTGAATATGAAGACGTTCTCCAAAAAACCCCAGCATGAAGTCTGATTTTCATGATTTCATTAAAACAAACTTTGAATTTATTGTTACTATGTTATTCTAAACTTAAATGGATGTTTATGCATCCTACATATATATGTGAGATCAGAATACAATTTTAAAAATATAGTGTGATTATATGTGCAGTATATCATCTTTAACAAACAACACAATAGTTAATTTACTGTGAGATTATTTGCTGGCATTTCAAAATACTAGGGTTGCTAACATATCTCTTCATCTTTAAATAAAAACCACTTAATGTGGGAAAAATCATAAATAGTTACAATCCTGATTTTACATTTTAAAAAATTCACTGATATAGGTTTCCAAACCCCTGCTTATCACATTATGATAACCATTTCCATGGCATGTAAATGATGTTCATGATCACAAAACTACAGATTTCACTTGGAATAAGTACAGCCACCGTTTTACTAAATTAAGTACTTTCTATTATTTTCTTAGTAAATGAAATTAAACATAGCTCCTTATAGGTAATATAATTCTTGTATTTTGATGACTGCTTGTCTTGCTGAGTAGTTTAAATTAACAAAATTGGGCTCTTATGCCAATTTAAGTGATACTGTCTTAATTCCTAGATACTCTGGTGATGAAAATAGTTGCCACGGATGCAGATGAGCCAAATAACTTGAATTCCAAAATTGCCTACAAGATAGAGAGTCAGGAACCTGCAGGTGCATCAATGTTTATTCTAAATAAACATACTGGAGAAGTTCACATAGCAAATTTTCTTGACAGAGAGGTAAAAGCTTCGATATGTTAATATTCAGTCTGAAAGAATGCGTGTGTGTGAGAGAGGGGAAGAGAGAGAGAGTAATGTATTTAGTGTTACAAAAGTGAAATAGAAGATTGAAAAGGCTTTATTTTTTATATACATAGATACAGTAGGGGTTTTTTTATTGTATCATAGCAAATATTTGTATCTATAACAAATTGGTGTATTTGAAAAGAGCAGCAAGAAATTACTATTCATTACATTTTAACTTGTAAATAATGTGTTCATTTTTCTTTCCAATTTAGCAACATAGCAGCTATTCCCTTGTTGTGAAAGCCTCAGACCGCGATGGAGCTGCAGATGGAATCTCCTCCCTTTGTAGTTGTACTATTCAAGTTATTGATGTCAATGATAATTTCCCAGTTCTTTCACAGAGTTCAGTAAGTTTTTTTTCCCAGCAAAAGTAACACCCCTAACATTTCTATGCCCTAACATCACAGACATAACCAGTGGAGCCCTTACTCATTCTCAGGAGAACTTTCTCCTATGAATAGTCCTATCACAAAGGTACTATTCACATGAACAAGTTCTCACCAACATAGGTAAGCAAGCATTCCACAACCTGGCCCATGGTCTACAGCATAGGCACTGACTCTGTGGGTGCTCCGGGGTCAAGCATCCAGAGTAAAAAAATAATGGGTGCTCAGCACCCAGGAGTCAGAGCTTGAGTGTGGAATGTGATGAGTTCTGTGCTGCTAACAACTTCTGCCCTTTTGGCAAGGAGTTTGTTTATAAACAGAGGCAGGGTAAATAAGATAACAAAAGGCTTGTCATTAAATTAAATTAAATTAAGGATCGTTAGATGATCCTGAAAGCATTCCCAGGCACTCCAGTTAAAAAATGGGAAACAAAGGGTAGGAATAAATGGTCCATTTTCAGAATGGAGAGAAGTAAACCAAGGTATCCTTCCTCCCCCATCCCCCCGGGGCTTGTACTGGTCTGGGATCAGTGCTGTTCAACATAGTCATAAATGATCTGCAAAAAGGGGTAAACAGTGAGGTGGCAAAGTTTGCAGATGAATCAAAATTATTCAAGATAGTTAAGTCCAAAGCAGACTGCAAAGAGTTACAAACGAATCTCACAAAACTGGGTGACTTGGCAACAAAATGACAGATGAAATTCAATGATAGATGCAAAGTAATGCACATGGCAAAATATAATCCCAACTATACATACAAAAGGATGTTGCCTAAATTACCTGTTACCCATCAAGAAAGAGATCTTGGAGTCATTTGCAGTACTCTGGAAGCATTGCTTCCAGAGTACTGCAAATTCATAAGAATCCTTCTCACTGTGCCTGTATCATCCTGAACTGTGGAATGCTCATTCTCCTGCTTCAGAAGACTTAAAAATTATCTCCAGTCATCAATGAATCAGACACAACCGAATAATGTAGCTGTCCTTAACGTGTACCAGGGAACCTAGATGTAATTAAGATTGCTGACAGTTTCATCCAGAAAGCTATAGTGAGACATAATGTCTTTAAACTGTTAGTGAAGACAGCTTGTAGGTGATTGCAATGATCTTAATATACTGTAAGTCATGATAATGTAATTATGTAGTTCATAACAGTTGAATCATTATTAACATAGTAAAGATACCAATGATAGACACATTCAATAACTAGAATATGAAAGAAGTGTATAAATATGCTGAAAATAGCCCGCCCCAAAACTTGCAGAGTGCCCTCCCCAAACACACACACCTCTTCTAAAGCATCCACTGGCCAAAACAAAAGTCAGTGCCTCTGGTCTACACACACAATTCTGATTACAAATGCACAGGTTCCTTTTGCATCCCATGAAACCAGCTACAGTGGTTGTTCATGCATATGAAGTGGGGGACAAATTATGTAGTCCATCCGCAGGATTTTTTCAGTCCTTATTCATGGAAAACACCCACTGACTTTACCCAGGATGATTTCACAGACATCTGAGGCAATACACACATTTGAATAGCAATCAGAACCACACCCTATGTGGGGCACATGATATTTTCACAACTAGTATTGATTGTGAAGATAACATATTTCAGAAATGTAAAACCAACATATGCTTCTCTGTAGTGCTTCTTCATTACAAAATATCTTTTCAGTGCTTGTTAACAGAGTGTGCATCTGTCATTCCAGTATTCAGCAACTATTGTGGAAAATTCACTCAGTTCAGAACTGCTACGGATACAAGTTCTGGATGCTGATGAACAGTATTCGGACAATTGGTTGGCAGAATTTTTCTTTATATCTGGCAATGAAGACAACTGCTTTGAATTCGTAACAGATCCAGCAACTAATGAGGGTATTCTGAGGGTTATTAAGGTAAGGATGTATAAGTATTATAATTCACAGATTTTAAAATGACATTTCCATATCATTAAGGGCCAGATTCTGGTGTGTATAAAATGCAAGGGAATCCCAAATCATGCACTCCCCGTGTATAAGGTGTAAGAGAATCCTATGCTGAGAGTGGAGCTGAATACTTTCTTCCACCTAGCTGGGGAAGGGGCTATCACACTGACTGGCAACCCTTGGCAAGGGATGCACATATTATGCCTCCATGAGAGAGCCTCTCATCAGGACACTCCCTATAGTGCCAATGACTATGTTCTTCTTGTCTTTACACTGTGCAGGTAGTTTGCTTTTGATGCCCCTATTCATGTTCCTTACCAGAGCTGTGGTTTACATAGCCACTATATACTATTCATATAGCAATACAATATACATTGGCAAGAACAAAGAAAATAAAAGTTAAGGCTAACATTCCTTCCTGCCGCTGTGGCAAAAACAAAGTAAAAAAGGAATGTCAATTTTAACTTTATATTTCTTGGCTTTTTTCAGCTTACTGTAACTTTGATTAAGCATAGTATTTTGAATATGGATTTTTTTCTTTAGGTTCCCCCATTAATAGTTATGTGTGCTTTGTCTTAAAGCATATGATTTATCTATAGGAGCATAAATATTTTGTTAATTTGTTTTTAGAATTAGAAAACTAAATTTAGAGTGATACATAGAATAATAGTTTTCTGAGCAAAGCCCCATGTACTATGTGATTATGCAAATAGTCACATAATCCTCCCCTTTTGTAAAGCAGCCACATAAATCTCTCTTTTGTGGCACATAAAAGACCCACCAGAGGCTTGGAGGAGTAGGATAGAAGGAACTAGAATAGCGAGGAAGCTAAAGAAAAAATATCAGCTGCAGAAAGAGAGTTGAAGAGGGGTTCCTGCCACTGCCAAGTCTGCTGGATCAGAACCCCCAATCTCATAAAATGTAGGAGCTTTACAGGACAGGTATACTCCAACTCCCTCCTTCACTGTGTAAGAGTTCTACTGTAGTGGAGCTGGGGCAAGCTGGTAGCGATGAGGCAAGCAGCCTGGCTGCTCCTGTTGACAACTTTGGAGTGCTGCAGCTGGGATTGTGTCTACCCTGTTGGGTTCCTAAGCTTTACTATGGGCTGTGTTCTGGTGTAGTTTGAGTTCAGCAGGACAAGCATCTGGTCCTGGGATCCTGCTCAGCTTTAACTTTAATGGCTTCCTAGCTGTAGTCCCTTTCGCAGATCTCCCCCAGACAGCCCTGACTCTCAAAATACCTTCCCAGCTGGAGAGTAAGTGGCTTTCAAAAATCCTGGGCTTGCTTCAATAGACAAAAGATGCCACACAGCTGCCCCTAACCACCTTTGCAGACAACCAAAGGCAGGGGCAGCCCCCATCCCTGTCATGAATGTGTTTTGGACTTCTCTCGTTCCCTGCTGTCCAGTCAAAGGACATCCCTTTCTAACAGCAGTAAGAGAGAATCTACTGGAAATAGAGGGGTGTGTGTGTGTTCATTCATCTAAAATTAATGAATGAACTGAGAGTTTATGGATTTGACTAAGTTCTTATTTCTTTGTTTCTAACATTTTTAGCCGCTGAATTATGAATACTTGCAAAGTTATCCACTGAGTTTTGGTGTTAGAAACAAAGCTGCATTCCACCATTCAGTTGCTTCTCAGTATCAAATTAGTGGAACACCCCTAATGATAAATGTAAAAAATGTGGTCGAACCACCATACTTTAGTCCATCTTCAATGAGCTTTTTTCTGCCAAGAAGCTTATCAACAGCTGCCATGTTAAATTACATTATTGGAGCATATACAGCCACTGATGAGGAAACTAGAAAAATTGCAACAAATGTCAGGTAAGACTGTCTTTACTCTCTGTGAGTAACATCCTCTCCCCAGCATCCAGCCTGAACAATGATGTGAGCACCTGAGTACCCAGGGAGAGGAAGGAATCCTCTATTCCAGACCATGGGACAGAATCAGAGCCTGGGACGGATGCACATTTCAAAACAAGAAAGATTTCAAAAACTAAATAAATAAAGAAATAAATAACCATTTAAATAATTTGAAAATGTTTCATCCCAACAGGTAACAGATACATTTTAAACAAAGCATATAGGAAAGTCAGCAACAGTATTATCTCTTCATTTCTAAAAGACATTACACAGCAATGTATATTCCAAAGAGACAGTATTCATCACATCCCTGTATTGCCAAAGACAATTCAGATTGTTTCATGAGTATGGGACCTTGCCCAGCCAATATCTAGCTGGCTGGTCCTAATGAATATTAGCTGCTAGGAAAGCAATGGTGCTAAATCAGTTTTAGTCACATGAGATTATCTGGATGGTCAGATTGTTTGTCCTTTGAAGATTTATAATATATTACATTAAAAAAACTACATTAAAAGAACATACATTCTGCGAAGTCAAGCACTCGAAAGTTAGAAAATGTCAGTGTTATAGTCAACCAGGAATCCTTAATTCTAGTTCCTTGTGCATCCAGTCTATTCACTGAAGGAGGCTGGAGTCTTGTGGGAAAAAATAGTATGAGACCATGTCTTTAAAAACTATATCATAACACTTATGCACAAAGGGGTCAAAATAAGTTTGTACAGGTAACCATGAATCTGGCATCTCTTAATTTTTGAGTGTTTGATTTTGCAATCTAAATTACTCTCTTTTTAAAAAAGAGGCTTTTTTGTAATTTCCTTTTTAGAAAAATATAAAAACAAATTCTATTATTTGCAATTGCAACTGCCCACATCCCCTCAAGTATCATCAACAGGTGAACCTTGGATATTTATCTCTGCAGCACAGAATTCTACTACTTAAACTACAGAAGGAAAAGACTTTTCCCAAGAATGTACTGTTGATTATATGCCCTGGATCCCAAGGGTGGTAATGGGGAGCCCAGCCCAAATTTTTCTCTCACTTCCTGGAAAGTGAGGGGCACCTTCCCCTTTCTGTGCCACAAGAAGGGCTGCTATGGACCTGGGCTGGGTCTGGAGAATGCAGTGGGGGATTTGGTAGAGGGGAGCCTATGCCAGGTGTTCTCCCTACTTCCCTGTGCTTTGCGGCTGCCAGGCATTCCCAGTGCATGCTTTGGTGGCAGCAAGGGCCCAGATCTTTAGAATGTTCATGTTTAGCTACATGTTATTTTGCTAAGCTGCCCAAATTATCCTTAGACTTAAATGCAAGAGGGGGGAAATGCTAGTGCCTAACAGTTTATAACTGAGCTGAACCTGAATAGAAATTAATTAGACAATGAAAGTCTCTCATCTAGCCTGGGGCCTTTCTCCCTGCCAAATATGAAAGGTCTGCTGCAAACAATGTAGTTGTTAGTATCTCAGTAATAATAATAAGAGGGAAAAAATTTAAATCACAATATTTTTTCATAATGGAAAGTAAGAGTAGTTTAAATATAGAGGTCACTATCAGCTCATCCTATAATGTATTCCTATTGAAATAAGTGATAATTTTGCAATTTATTTCACTTTGTGTCTGTCTGTACATAGAGATTATCAACAGGATAATTTGCAGATGATTTCCATGGGAGCAGGATTAGTTCCTAGTGCATATATATTTACCTAAATACATACAAACTTACATATTTAGGAAGAGAGAGAGTTTGAAAATTTTCCATAGAGCAGACGATAACATAAAAAGGCATATAACTATATGATGTGATATCATACTGTACAAAGGGATTTCAGTGGTACTTACTGGTGTTAGGAAGGGTTTGCAGGATTAGGCCCTACATTATTATTAGAATGGGATGTCATGTTAACCACAGCGTGGATCTGGGGAAATATAGAACCAAATCCTTCAATCCATACTCAGGTATTATTCGGGCAAATCTCCTTTTGAAGCCAATGGTATATTTGCCTGATTAAGGACTATAGAACTCGGACTTTAGCGTACATGGAAGTATCTTAAAGTGACAAATATTATTTTAAAATTAACATGTAGAAGTATATAACAGTGTAATGAGCTTATACTAGGGGATTTTTATGACAAATTGTATGAGGTTTGCTTGCAAGGTTTAAAATGTCACCGGATCTCCTGAATAAAATTACCCTTGTATTACTTGGCTGATTTTCTATCATGCTAATTATACTGAATAGAGGAAAGGTAGTGTGCAGGCTACTGTAAGATATATTTTAAAGCTGTAATGAACATTGTACTCTTACAGGGAGAAGGGATAGCTCAGTAGTTTGAGCATTGGTCTGCTAAATCCAAGGTTGTGAGTTCAGTCCTTAAGGGGGCCATTTAGGGAAGTAGGGTAAAAATCTGTCTGGGGATTGGTCCTGCTTTCAGCAGGGTGTTGGACTAGCTGACCTCTTGAGGTCCCTTCCAACCCTGCTGTTCTATGACTCTATGCAATGTCATAGTTTGTAAAACATGTTAGTATATTTGTATTTCTCCAACACATTAAACTTTATTTCAATATAAATGTTAAATTAATAATTCTCATAAACAAAATTTGAGGCCACATCCTCAGCTGATGGAAATTGCTGTATCTTCATTGAAGCCAATGAAACTATGCTAATTTATACCAGCTGAGTAGTTGGGACTGTCATGTTTGTAATACTTTACATTAAACATAATCCTAAGCAGTTTTTGTAAACCAAAAACAGATATCGGATTGGACATGATCCAGCTGCCTGGTTCAGAGTCAGCCCCACAACTGGTGAAATCTTTTTGAACAAAATTATTGATCGGGAGTCATCCTATGTAGTCAATGGGTTATACAGAGCAAAGTTGCTGGCTATTACAAGAGGTAAGAAAATAGATTTACCCTTTGTCATTTTGTATTTATTTATAGAACTGTCCTGGCCCTATAATACTGGTCTCCTATCCTATTAAAGTGGCTATTTCTCTGAACAAAAAGTTTAAGATGGAGCTGGTCCAAACCCAAGTGTTTTCACATAGAAATCTTCAACAAAAAATGAAAAGAACTGTAATTTTCATCAAAAAGTTTCAAGAAAATTTTTGCTTTTTCAACGGAAACTGGAAAACCAAAATAATTCAGCCAAAAATGGGAGTTGAGATGAGGTTTGTTCCTTATGTCCCTTATTCCCCCTTATGGGCTGGGATCCCCAGCTGTACTACATCTCCCAAAATGCATCATACTTCCCTTGTTGGTGAGAAGCTGTCCATCATGGAGTCTCTGACTGACGCATTATGGGAGATGTCATCCAGCTGGGGATTCCCTCCCATAGAGAAGAATGGGGCATGAGGAGCAAACTACAACTCCTCCAAGGCACTGCAACTCTCATTTTCAGCCAAAAGTTTTCAGGTTTTGGCTGAAATATTTAATGAAAATTGAGATTTTTGCACAGAAAGCAGCCACTCTTTAGCTGAAAACCCAATTAGCCACTGAAAATCAGTTTAGATGGAAAAATTTTGACTAGCCCTAATATAGGTCTTATTCTGCAAACCATTATTCACTGGAGTATCTTCAATGGGATCACACATGAGTAAGATTAGCAAGCGTAGAATGTTCTAAAAATGATGTAACTAGTTTCCTTCCCTCCACTGTTAGTTGAGATCAAATATGACTAACACATATGAATCAATCGCTACCAGCCTTAAGTAATCCTGAGCTCAGGCCTTCTAAACTCAGCTAGTACTGCACCCAAAGGCTAGATTGCTATTTATTCTTATGGCTGCCAGCTTTGAAGACATGGAGGATTTGAGTGTTTTGATAGGTCTGAAATAATAAATGATAATCACCATCATTTAAAGATTTAGAACCAGCAAGGATTCTAATTACAAAACATTGCCATCAAAAATGGGGATGTCTTCCAAATATACTACTGAACAGTCCAAAGCTCTAGCTTCTGGAGCAAATATGTTGCAAAATAAGTTTGATCTGGGATATTAATGTGCCTGTGTTTGTCAGTTGTGAACAATGAGTTGGAAAAATGTTGAAAATTTCCGATAATTAAAAAAATAATTAGAAACAAATGCACATGCATTTTTTCCCCGTTATTCAACCACCTGTAGTTGTGAAGCCAAATTCTGTTTTCACTTACATCCGTGGAAGTCCAAAGTGACGTCTATTCCTGCAAATCTTTACTTATGCATGCAACTAGTCCCACTGATTTCATTGAGACTTTCATGGGCACTAAGTCGATTGAAGTCAATGGTGTTACTTTGGATTTACACCTGTGTAACTGAGAGCAGATTTGGACCCCTTCACTTTAATTAGCACGCCATCAATGTGTGAACAAATAAAGTTAGGCTTGGGTTGAGTTAGAAATTTAATTCTTGAATTGTAAGAAAATTTTAAGAAAATTGCTAGCATTATTTATCTGTATTACTGCATTAGTAATTTTAAGTAAATGCATTTTAGACAGTGATATAAAAGAGAAATAAATGTTGTGCATGTTTTGACAGGCATTTACAACCCCTTGAATACTTCTTTAACACCAATTATTGTTGACAGATGTTCCTGCAAAAACTTCCACTGGTACCATTGTGCTTGTAGTTGATGATTCCAATTATTACTGTCCAACTCTTAGTACTGAAATGAGAAAAGTATGTATGAGTTCTCCAAGAGTTATTATCACAGCAAAAGATCTGGATGGTGATACATATAGTCCTCCCTTTACATTTATCATAGCTAATCAGCCTGCAAGAAGTTCATGGAGTATTAGACCAATAGATGGTGAGTAAAGTTAAATTTTTATAACATAGTAAGTCATAGAAATAAAAACTCATTTAGGGTTTTCTTGCTTGCTTGTTTATGTGTAAGATTGACGACAATGAAAATCAAACATCTAATAGAAATTAAGATGAACAATACAGTTATTGGGCCTCATTGTGATATCACTTGCATAGTTTTTATATAGGTATAGTTCATTGACTAACTGGAGTTGCTCCTGATTTTCAACTGTGTAAGATGAGAAAGAGGCTCATTATTTGCATTTTATCTAAAATGTATTAGTTTTAAAATATAAACCTATATGAAGATTCCACGGGACAGCTATGCTTTTGATTTTATTTTGCTGCACTGTAATTGTGGTGTACAGGGTATATAGCTGAAGAGGGTCTAAAGCTAATCTTGTAATTATTTTGTTTGTTTTGTCAATTGCCCAAAGAGTTCTGAACATGTCATGAAAATCCCAAATGTATTAATTATATGTTATCCATGAATTTCTTGCTCAACAGAATACTTGATTTATGAAATGAGTATATTAGAATTGCAAATACAATTTGTATTACGATCTACAATCCTGAATCCATTGCAGTTTTTTGCCACTGACTTTAATGGAAGGAATGTCCCCTACATTAGTTTAATACATTAGTTACATAAATTACAATGTGCTTTTCAGATTCTATTTTATATTGTAATAGTCACTGATTACTCTTTCAGTTAGCTATGTAAGACATCCAACCAGGGATTGGAAACAATATCACATGACTTAAAGAGTGACTGTTAGCAAGCGGTGTTCCAACCATGCTGTAAATACAAGTCCACATATTTTGTATATGGTCAAATCACCCCCTTTCTGGGGAGCGGGGGAAGGGGCTATAAACAAGTCACTTCAAAATAATCTCCATACCCAACTCCCTAGATTTATCTTTCAGAGGAGTGCCCCTACCTCCTTGTATCCAGGGTGGAGTTAATAAACCACACTGGCAACACAGTCAAGGTTCACTAAGTATCTCCCAGAGTCAAAATCTGCCAAGAAGGTGGGTCCATAGGAGAACCTGCCACCATGTTACACCAAACAACACAGTGTACATTCTGAATTGAATATACATTATTTTATTTATATTACAATAGCACCCAGAACCCCAACTGGGATCTAGGACCCAATGTAATAGGAATTCCACAAATACATAGTAAGAGTAATCATTGTCCCAAAGAACTATTTTCGCTTCTATCCTTTGTCTGTCTTGTCCATTTAAACACAGACAAGTGAAGTGACTTGCCCAATATCACAGAGCAGGTCAGCAGCAGAGGCAGGGCAGAAACAGGTGCGTTCCGCATGAGAATATCATCTTTTATTCTTTTGTTTCCCCAAAGGTTACTCTGCAGAACTGAGCACTCAAAATATCGAGTTTTTCATTTATGAGGTCTATGTCCATATGATAGATAACCAAGGCAGAAGATGTCAACGACCACAGAGAATTCTTTTGCAAGCCTGTCTTTGTGATAGCCGCCTAATATGTACTAATGGTGCTACACAACGAAATGTTACCAATGACATGCCGGATGTGACGATTGATGATGATCTGATCACTGTTGTTAGTAGTACTGTTACACCTGTTGAACCTTATTCTGATTATACTGATGTTTATGGAGATCCTAATTTTGGAGTCCGGCAGGGTGGAATAACTACACTTGGTGGTGCTGCTATTGCTCTGATGTTTCTTGGAGGCTTAATATTTGTGTGTAAGTATTCAATAAGGTATGCTATTTAATGATCTCTCTATGCAAAGAGTACTGTTTTACTCTTCCAAAATATTTTTTTATTTTTTTTATTAAAACACAGAAGCACAGAGTATCTCTGTGGAAAAAAAAGAAGCATCCTTTAAATAATATGAATTTTTGCATGTAGTTTATTCAGAAATTATTTTTTCTGTCCTTTTATATATAGCTTTTTCCTAGAACACTGCCCTTATCAGAATAAGGATCTTACGCTGCTCCTACTGAAGTCAATGGGAGTTTAGGCAGGATCAGAAAGAAGTGTGGAGGTTAGGATCAAGAGTCAATAAAATCTGGGCAAAAGTAGGCTCTAAAACTTTACCACAACTTGCATTTATCTCAGTAACATAAATGAGCCTCCTTATTTCAAAACATTTCTAAAAAGAGCGGTTGATGCTAAACTGAAAATAAACCAAAAAATAATAAATAAGAACCCAATCCTGGTTTCAGTAAAGGCAGAACAAAAAATTTCATGGACTTCAATGATCAAGGCCCTAATGTAGAAGTCATTTCATTATGTTGATGAAAATTAATATTTTCTGTGAGAAAAACTAGAATACATCACTTATTTAAATATGTCCTCATTTTTCAAACAATGGAAGTTGTGGTCTGGGGAGGAAAAGAATGAATCCATCCACACTGTCGTGTTTCAGCAGTAGAAGTGGTATATGAACTTTAGAAATGACCTCCCATAATGCCAGAATCACAAATGGTGACAATTTTCAGCAGTATGACCGCTCTTAACATGCTGGTCATGTTATGAAATGAAGAGTATTCTGAATGTCCTTCTAACAACATTTTGAAATGGCCTGATTCACAAATATTGGCTACATTTACTGTAGGAATTTAATTTGTTTCCCATTTTAGAACTTTATTTTTAAATCTTTGATTACAATTGGTCAAATAAAAATAGGTGCAGATTTTCAAAGATAAAAATAGTTGTTAGGCACCCATTCACTTTCAGTGAAAGTTATGCGCCTAGCAGCCCCATTTTTGCCTTCAAAAACCACCTCCATAATCAATAGCTGTCAGGGTAAACCATGGCCTTAATCTTGTAATGTGATATGTATGGGCAGACTTTCATGCATCACCTGGCTGCATTGGCCCATTGTTGTAAGGCACTTTATATAACCCACTTTGTATAACCCACAGCCCTGCATTTTACTACTCCTCTGAAAGTCAGTAGAAATTACAGGTTATTTATTTGTAGGTCATGGCCAAAGAAATCCCCCATCCCTAACTTGTCTGTTCCTTGGCTTTAAACATTCAATTTTCCAAACAGGAAATGTATTTTCCTTGTTGTGGTTTTCAGTATAATCAATTTATTTATAAAGTGTTCTCTCACCAAGATTCTTGGAGTACAATAATTCAGTAAAGCACAATAAAAACATGTTGAAAACCATCCTATTCAAACATCAGGCCAACAGGACAAATCAATGGGAACCAAAAGTGGAAGAGAAGGTCATAAATGTGAGGCCAAATAGACTACATCTTATGTATCTTGGTCCCCAGGTTTTGAGAGTTTCATGTGTCTTCCCAAATGCCTAAATTTCACATACAAATCACTGATGAGGCTATTTATAATTATAAGAACCACCATAGAAACACCTATAGTTAAGGTAGTCTGACACTTTCCATTTTAAGACCCTGCTTATAATTTTGCCAAACTTAATCTGTTCAGGCTGAAATTTTCCATGCCAGGTTTCTACCTCAGGCTGATTTATTTTTGTTGTCATTGAAAGTTTCAGCTAAAACAATTCAGCTGTTTCTGAGAATTAGGTTAAGGGAAATACACTGTTGTGCAGATATTAAAATATTCTTATAACTATTTGATTGAGAAGCTCTAGCATTTCCATGCTTCGTTGTCCCCATGAAAACCAGACCAAATTTAGCCAAGTAATAAGCCTCTGAAAATCACAGTTCTCACTTGCTCAGTAGAGACTTGTAAGAGTTTGGTGGCTAAATTCTTCAGATTCCATCTCTGCTGGGCATGTTTCAGTCCAGGACTGCAGAGCCCATAGCAGAACTTTTCCTGCAGTTGCACCTCTTGGCAACTGAAGTCCACTATGTTCAGCTTCACGGGAACTCTCCTTTGCTCTCAATCATCCCACGCTAGTGCTCAGGGAACAAAGAGGAAAAGGAAGAAGCAACCTGACTGGAATGAGGCGCAATGAAGGGGAGAAAAGAAGAATAGGAGCAGTGGGAAAGAGAAAAGTGGGGAGGGGGGAAGGAACTGGAGTAGATGGGGGTAGGAGCTATTGGGTGGAGGTGGATATGTTCAGAAAGGGCTGAAGGAAGGAGGCATGGGGGCAGGGATGAACAGAGAGGGAGGGGGCAGGAGCCAGGGAGCTGGAGAGGAACAGAGTAGGAGAATATAGGAGCAGAGATTGACAGACATGTGCCAAATGAATTGGAGCAAGAGGGGGTCAGGTTGGAAGCACAGGGGCAGAAGGGTTTATAACCATTAGAGCACACTCCCCTCCAGAACCTGGAACTGAACCCATTATTCCTGAGTCTCAACATGGTGTCAAGCAAATAGATGTGAAACCCACTGGCAAGTATGTATGTCATCCCCTTCTAGTGGCTGGTCCACATAGAGGATAACCTACCACTGCAACCACTCACTGACTTTGTTATCTCAAGTGGTAGAGGTATGTGCTGTGGTCTGATGTGGTAGAGGTCTCTACCCTATTGGTGTCTCATGTTGGGATCCATATGGTTCCACATGATGGAAATTTTCAGTTTGCTTTTTTAAAAACCTAGGAAATAACATTTTTAAAACTGCATTAAAAGAATGTTAAGGTTGCAAAGTCAAACTCAGACTTTAGGAAATGCCAGAAGTAAATTTGCCTGTGAACATTTAATTTGGTCCTCTTGTTCATATGCATTATGCTACAATCTTTAATTACGTGATCACATACTATTTTATCCACTGGACTTCTGCCTTATTCATTGCACAGGATTGTCAGGGCTGTGTCATGAATGAGTCTCTTATCTGTAGAACTCTTGCCTCATGCATTTTAGAAGTTGGAAGGTATATAGTGAAGGAGGCAGGAGCTTTTAAGAAGAGAAGAGAGGGCCTCATGGTTAAGGCAGTTGAATGCTGCCTTGGAGAAGTGGATTATATCCCGGTCTCTGCCATGGAGTTCCTACAGGTTTCTGGAGTCAATTGGAGCTATACTTTGAACATATAAAATTGTTAAGTACTCTGAAAAATCAGGCCTGAGGGTCTTCAAATTGAGCACCCAAAAGCAGTGGATATTTTGACCTTAATCTCTCTCTCTCTCTCTCTCTCTGCCTTAGTATTTCCAGTTGTAAAGTGGTGATAATACTTCCACCTCCATAATCTTTGTGATGTATTCAGATAAACCCATTCGGTGAATAAGGCAGGGTCCTTTGGAAACTATAGCATGTGATCATGTAATTAACGATGGTCTCATAATGCATATACATAAGAGGGCTGAATTAACGTTGCCAGGGCAACCTTAATTTCTTTTTGCTTAGGCTCTGACAATGACTTCAGAGGAAAATGTCTGCTCATACGTGTAGATTCAAGTTACCCTGAACCTGAGTCTGCTTGGTTTTAAAGTGTTACTGATATAGCTGTATGGACCAAAATCTGTTCCCAGTTATACTGGAGTAAATCTGGATTAGTAACTCCACTCTGCTCCAGATTTACTCCATTGCAAGTGGGAGCAGAAGTTCTCCTGATGACAAAATAATATGTGCATTTTCAAAAAGTCACTAGTGATTCTGAGTGTCCCAGTTTTTGAGTTCTCAACTTGAAACATCTTAAGGGAGTCAGATTTTCAGAAAGTGCTGATCACCAGCCCTCTGAGGAAACAGACATCTGAAGAACTAGATCTAGATGTAGATATATATCAGAGATGGAAATACATTTAAAAAGATAATTGATTTACTTTTTTGTTTTTCTCCATTAGTGTTTCCAATTTTGATGGCAATGAGTGACTGTTGTGGTTATGGAGCCAGACCTGTAGGTGGCGTTGGGGCTGGATTTGAGCCTGTACCCGAATGCACAGAAGGAGCAATTCATTCATGGGGAATAGAAGGAGCACATCCTGAAGACATGGTCAGTCCATAGTTTGTAAAAACACAGTTATTTGTACTTAGAATTAATTCTATTGTAATGCCTAGAGTTGGGACAGTGATTGTGGTGCAGCGTCTTTTTTTAAATAAAGGAATTGATAGTGCAAACTATTACACATGCAAGTTTATTCATTGACTTACATAGGACTTAAGACGCCTGAGTGAATACCTGAGTAAAGTTGCAGGATCAGGCCCAGAATTTGTAAAGTATTACCGCTGACCTTTCCTTCTTGTAAATTACAAATTTAAAAAAATGAGCAAGGTAAAAAAAAGAGAAAAAATGGAAATTCACCCCAAATGGTGATCTTAGTGCATATTTAAATAGCTGAAATATTATTTTCCAGGCTATCACAGGCATCAGTGCATCAAAATCAGTTGCCACTGCAGGTGACTTTGTTGACCCCTCTGGTAAGTAGACACTGAATTTCTCTAAGTTTTGTAATGCAGAGAGCCATCTTTCAGCATGGAATGTCCTTTTGATATAAAAGGCCATTATCTGATTTAAAAGGTTTCCTTTTCCAAGCAAAGGCCCAATCCTGGAACATTTACTCATACAAATAGTCTCACTGAAGTCAGTGGGATTTGTCATGTGAGTAAAAGGCTACTTGCGTGAGTAAGGTTAAGTCTTAGATACAGGTAGATTTGGGCCTTAGCTATGTGTTTAAGAAATAATTGTTTTGAAATATTTGCCAATGCTTTCAAGCCCAAATACATCTTGCTTTAACATTCCAGTTAGCAAATTATTTTTTCCTCATCAAAATTAACTATTTCAGGTACAGCATAAGAAATATAAGCAAAAATCATTTTCAGTATTGGAATAATGTAATTCTCAGTAATAGCTAAAGAGTTCAGTTCTTCCTTGACTTTAAGCAATGTTTAGCACCGAGGAGGGTGGGGACTGCCAGGGAGCTAGTTTCTGTTCCCTGATCCTTTGTCAGCCCAGACACAACATCCGCTAGAGCAGCCATTGTGATGCTCTAATTTACACCTCTGCTATAAGGTCCCTTAGAGATCTTATGCCAGTGGAGAATCAATTTAACCATTGCTCTTCCTTCCCCCAGTACTCTCCCTATGCCAAAGCATGAGGTGAGGATGGCCGACACAGCAGCAACCTCCACTAGGTTGATGCCAGCAAGGAATTCCCTTCCACAAATCGTATTCTATGATGGCCATTTATAGACAAAAAATTTGTTACCCTCAAGATAAATCAAAAGATGAAATCTTATGGTTCTGAGAATGGGAACTTTTATTCATTGATGTCAAGGGGAGCTTTGCCAGAATAATGACTATAGGATTAAGACATTTGCAACTTCATTCCAATCCTTCTCTTCAGTCCTCTTGCAAGAGCCTATGGGCCAAACTCGAACATCAGTTAAGATCAACAAAGGTGACTGGGTATAAATTAGAGCAAAATTTGGCCTTTGGGTATAACTTACCACAGTCATAGTCAAGACAATAGTGACTGAGCAACTAATTGTTTTAGTACAAGTTGACATTTGAGACCAATTCATTGGTTGATCTCATATAAAGACTTCTGGAGAAAAGAAAATTCCACACAACATACAGAATTTTAAAAGGAATTTTTCATTCTGCATTAGGAATACTATATTTATATACTTTAGCTATTGCCTTTTATTTTCCCCCCAGAAACACTGCTTTTGAACAATTATGCACAGCAAAGGCAGAAGGGTCTTTCTATTCTTAACATCCAGTAAACATAGGGACTGATTTTCAGTAAGATTATAGGTGCACACTTATGCATGTCCATATATTAAAGTACAATATCAGACATACTCATGCAAGTCCCTGATATATGCACACACATGACTACATAGTCATCTATCATGTGCATATGCAAATCAAGGATTTTTTCAAGCATATTCTGTATTGTTTATGCAAATACAGGCCCAGAACTTTACAGAAAATCAGGAAGATTGTAAGTGTATATTTGCATGCATTTAATTTTTATTGCAATTCCACTATTTAGCACTATAGCACATGCTTGTGTGAATCTGTGAATGACACTAGCCCAAACTGCCCTTAATTGATGGTTTACTAGTTGTTGTTTTTTTTAATGTTTGTAGTAATCAAACGGTAAGCAATTAATTTCAGTGAAAGTTTTCCTCACAGTGTATTGTAGGATAATATTGTTTTCTATTTTCAGACATTTATACAAATACATATGGAGGAGGAGCAGTGGTAACTTCAGGACTTGAAGAAACTACAGGGCTCGGAACAGCTGTAGGTTATGGAACAACTAACAGCTATGGGGCAGCTACTGCCTATGGAACAATGGGGAAAAAAGAGTCAATTGGAGGGACATTAAGAGAGTATAGAGAAGGAGGAGTGAATATGGCTTTCTTAGACAGCTACTTCTCGGAGGTAATTTTTCTACCTGATTTTTAATATATTTGTCTATATAATGTCAGATTCTAATTGGATTTACACCTGTATAACTGACAAGTAACTTCAATGAAATCAAAAGAGTTACATAGTATAAAATGGTGTAACTGAGAGGACAATCAAGCCCATTGTGCACATTGATAAGAAAAAAAGGGAATGATAAATGAAATTGCTTTATGTGTTATTGATATAATAAATCTGAATGCTCAATAGCATTTTGCATTAAAGTCCCCTTGTTGAGGGATACAGTGAACATTTTCATTAATTGTCAAACTGGTTATTAATATGATTTATCAGTGCCTTGGTTAGGATTAGAGCTGGTAAATAACTCATAGCAACTCATGCATTTGATGAATGTCACCTTTTTTCTGTTTGTGAATTATTTATGAATAGATCATGAAATTCTTGAATATATATTTTATTCAAAATTTCTCATGAATTTCTTCATCAAATAATGCATGGTTAGTGCATAGTTCATGAATTGTGAATATTATCACTTCACACTGTCTTGTTCTTTTCTTATTGTCTCTGTTCCCTGAATGGATGACTAAGGTAACTAACCAACATGGTGTGAAATGCAAATTGTATATTCAAATGTAAAATTCAGTTTGCACCATGTTGATTAGTTACATAAGTCATTTAAATATGGAACAGAAACAATATCATGGGACTATGTTGTTAGCTAACAACATGACTTTTGAGTCTCAAATGTTATAACTAAATATGTTATCAAAATTCATTTCTGGTGGATATTTGAACTTAAATTTCATTCTTCATAAGTACTTGCCTTAGCAAAAGCTTGAGAGGTTAAATGTTCACAGAAAGCAAGCATAAAAGAGTGACAAATACTGATAAGTAGACATTTTATTAAAAATTCACACAAATATTAATGACTACATTTTCTCACTGCTTTTATCCACTTGTAGTTGTAGTCACCAGTATTATCACAGTAGGTCACATTCTGCCTGGGAATTCATGCATGCTAGAAATCTACAATTAGTAGATGAAGACCCACAGGGCACAAATCAGCTACCTCAGTTCTGGCCGACTTGAAACATTGCTCTTCTGCAAGAGGCACAATAGATGGAAGATAATGCACCATGACCAAAGGTTCAGGGGCCTACTTGTTAACAGGCGAATCACAATGATCCCTCCAATCATGCCTCAGATATTCAACATCTCTTCCTTCTGTTTTTGACACTAAACCATTAAATGCCTTGTGAAAATCACCAGTATAAAGATTGCTAATATTTGATCTCATCCGATCTAAAGAAAAAAGTCAGTCTAATTCTGTTTTCCCGTTTTCTCCTTCAGAAAGCATTTGCCTATGCAGATGAAGATGAAGGCCGACCAGCAAATGATTGTCTACTAATATATGATCATGAAGGAATAGGTACTCCTGTTGGTTCCATTGGCTGCTGCAGTTTTATTGGAGAAGATATCGATGACACCTATTTAGATACGTTAGGACCAAAATTTAAGACCTTGGCAGAAATCTGTTTAGGCAAAGTCATCGAACCCATTCCAGGTGTTAGTGCTACCTTTCCCAATATCGAAAGTGATCTAAAGCTGCCACCACCTGGAACTACGATCATCGTTAATGAATCTTCATCTATGCCTCCCCCTGTTGGTAGTACAACAATTGTTACCGAAAACACTTACACATCTGGTTCTACCCTACAGCCTGCAAGGCCTATACCTGATCCTTTGCTCCATGGTAATGTAATGGTGACTGAGACCTACACATCCGGCTCAACTTTTCAACCACCCACACTTAGTGTCGATCCTCTCCGTGCATCAAATGTTGTTGTAACAGAAAGGGTGCTTGCTCCTGCCTCTGATTTGCGTGGCATTCTAGATATTCCTGATCTAACAGATGGGGCAAATGTTGTAGTCACAGAAAGGGTAATTGCACCTGGTTCAAGGCTACCCCCTTCTTTGAGTATTCCTGATCTAGCAGATGCATCAAATGTAGTGGTGACAGAACGGGTGATTAGACCTGCCTCCGGTCTGCCAGGCAATTTAACTATTCCTTCTGAGCTATCAAATGCACATAATGTAGTTGTTACAGAGAGAGTAGTGTCTGGCCCTGGAATGGGGGGAATGGGTGGCATGGGGGGCGTGAGCAGCATGGGGGGCGTGAGCGGCATGGGGGGCATGAGTGGCATGGGGGGCATGAGCAGCATGACTGGTCAAATGCTTAGCGCTGACACTCATCTTAGCCAGACAGTTGGGTCCGTCTCCCCTGGTACATCTCGAAGACGGGTAACAAAATACAGCACAATACAGTATGCTAATCAGTAAGGCTTCTATCAGTACATTTTTCTGCAGAGATCATGATTTACATTGAAATTTTTAACTCTTACTAAATATACCAAAGTATATTTTTATTATTTATAACTAGCAAATAGTACTAAAATTCCTGTGATTCTTGTCTGAGTAAGAATCTCGTAAAGTTATCCAGTTTCAAAGTGAAACACAGAAACATTGTCAATGGGGGAAAGTTCAGGTAAGCAACTTTAAATATTTTCTTTTATTATTACAAATGCAGTGCTAAAAACAGATGGTGATTCCTCTTCCATAACGTGGCTTTTTGCATATTGCCAGTGTTAAGAGTGAGAGCATTGTTCATTCAAAATATTACCCTCCTAATATACATTAGTCAGCTTGCTCTCTGTTTCTCTGCCATATTTCTCAGGCAATATGAAAATGGAACAGCACTGGAGCGGTGTTGAAATATTTAGGATCAATTTGAACAGTTCATTTGGCTCAGGACTAACCGACTTACGCAGAGTCTATCCAGAGCAAAAATTTCATTTTGGAAATCCATTTCCAATACTTACTCTGGTAAGGTAAAATGAGCTTAAAATTGGTCCAGGAGAAAGAGCTTAGTATCAGAATGTGTCAGTGAGAAGGGTTGACTGTATGTGTATAGTATTGAGCTGCATGAATTTCACATGGTGCCCATGCTGAGATATTTTATCCTATTATGACCTGTCGTGATATCGTTGGCCTTTATTTAAATTGGGATTAAAGGCCTTTGACTGATTAACTGTCCCCCTTCCGCTTCCAAATGTGGTGTGGCAATAGTGCAGTGCTGTCTCGGGAAAGGGTCATTGTTATGAGTTGTCAACACAATGTTTAACTAATCACTTTCAAATGCATCGAATTTACATTGCATGTTGTCACTATATGTTTTACAAAAAGTTACTTATCAAAAGTTATTCCCTTGCCACTAACATAATACAATGTATAGAAACAGTTACAAGCATAAAAATACAGTATATTCTCATTACTCACCACACGTCTCAGTAAATGCCAAGGCTTCCATCCCGAAGGGTTTGACTCAAAACACACCACATCTAGTCCATCTGATCTGGTAAGGGTATGAAACTATTAGTCACGTCTGTGGCTCCACTAAACTTACTACCATAGTCTAATCAGCCATGACTGCTATCCTCAGTGACTCGGAGGTTCTTAGTCAGGCTTGTTGCCATCTACTAACCAGAAGATAATCTCCAATTACTGAGTATATTCTGAGTATTATATTATATCTTACTAGTTCTCTGCACTAAACAAATCACAAGAAAATATCATCTTAGCTTCGTGTTCTGTGGGTACAATTGCAGTTTAGTCCAAGTGTTATAATTCTGATCTTGGCCATAGAAGTCTTTCAGGAGAAGAAAAGACTACTTGGGAAAACATAGCTTTGCTAGCACACAGTACAGAGACTAGATATTTCATATCATGTCTGTACTTTGCATTGTATTTCGAAAGTGAATTTGAATATGTTAAATGGGAAAACTACATGGAAGTCCTTATGGATTTTATCATCTAAATTAAATTGGGTGTTTAGTTCCTATTTTTCCACAAGACACCAGCTCAGCCAGAATCTCTATTTGTTTGATTCTAAATAAATACAAACAGTAAAAATCTGGCCCCAAATTTCAGCTGATACTTAACAAAAAGTTGGAAATCTTTTATCCATTGCTTAGTGCCTCTGTGGATAGTTTACTAATTGCATATATACATCATCGAATACATGAAGCTGAATGAACAAAATACTGAAATATAGTAGCTACCTTGTTTCAATTCTGTACCATATGTAAAGTATAGTAACTGTAGTGTACACAACAATACTTTAGTGTAAATACAATAAAATTATTAATGGGGCTTGTTTTGTCACTAAACTACAAAATCTGAATTTCTTTTCCCTCTTGCTTTGCTCCTTCAATGCTGATGGGTAAGTTATTGAGGAGTTTACGAGAGTTGTATTAGAATAATCACTTGATCTCTGACATCACTTCCCATGGGTTAAAAGGGAGGAGACTTAGTCACCTACCTAGATTGATTTATCTCATAAGATCTGGACAAAGAGTTTCTGAGCCTGATGTCATTTAAAGGCTTTTCTAAAATATGCTTTCTGAAATGCAAATTGGCCCATTGTCAAAGACAATGTGCAGTGCCTTCTGCACTGACATTACAGCTACAGATATCAATGGCTTCCTGAAGTTTATCATAAAGCCCAAGGCTGCCTCACAAAACAGTTCTCCCATGGTATTGTATCCAGCTTCAAACCTCTTATAAAGCCACTTGTTATGCTACATATTCTACACATTAATGCTGGTGTAAAGTCTCTTATGGCCTGATTCTGCAATCCTCACTCAAGTTGGGTATCACTTAGATTTTATTGACTTAAATGAATTTTTTCTCAACAGTAAGTCCTACGTAGTGTGAGTAAGGATTGCAGGATTGTTCACTGAAGAAGGAAAACAAGTTACTACTGTACACAGGCTTATGGTTTCATGACTGAGTATTGCAAACTATAAAGTTCAGTACAAAAATCAAATGTTGTCTTTTTCACTAATCAAAAAGCTTTTATTAACAAAAATGATTTTGATGTAAAAAAGGATTTTTTGCAAAATATCAGTGTTGTGTAAGTATTTCTCTAATCATCTTATGCAAATCAAAAATATTCTTCCCCCCATGATATTCACTAGTTGTAAAATTAGGTTTCAGAAACATTTGCTGTATTCTTTCTTTACCCTGTTGAACAGGAATGTTATATGATGTATCAGTTTTTGAACTAGCTATAGTCTCTTGCATGTCTAGGAATAGAAATGGTTTTAAAAAAAGGAAAAAATGTTAAAAAATCTGGATCTATTTTGATTATATGGTAGTTGCCTTTCTTTGTTCTTAATAATTTCTGCCAACTCTTTCTGAAGAACAGTAGTTTGATGTTTAGTGAAGTATCATGAAAGAATATTCTAGTGTACTTTTTTAACACTTGATTTCTCATGGATCAAGTAGCAACAACATTATTCTCTTTCAAACTGGACTACCAATGCATTTCTGAATATTAATTTCTCTTGCTGTGTAATTTCAGCTTTTTAAAAAAGTTTTGTTAGTAAGATATGGAAGTCTTTAGGTTACTACAAATTGTTGAATAAAAATGCATTTGGAAATGTAAGAAATTATTCAGTTTATTAAAAATTCTGTACAAACACTTTTGCTAGACTTATTATTGCTGGAAATGGCATATAGTTTAATCCTCATTAAGAGATATTTAGTTTAATTTTGCTTTCCTTCAATTATTGTATAAAAGTGTGGTTTCTGCCTTGGTTGTTTAATAATGTTGTTTTATATGCAACATAAGTGCTGTTCAAGTTAGAAGGGCAAAACTGAATGCGAATATATAGATTTCAATCCTGCTGCAAGCCTTTCCCACAAAGTATTCCCATTAAAGTGTGAAGGGCTTGGAGAAGCAGGTCCACAGCTTTTATATTTGAGCCTGATCCTGCAATTTTACACAGGATGAGCTAAATCCTCAACTGGTATAAATGGTGTAATGCCATTAAAGTCACTGGAGCTATGCAAATTTACACCAGCAGAGGATCTGGCCTGGTTACTTCAATTGGAGCACTACCTGACTTGGAACTGCAGGATTTAACTCTTTGGTTTCATTCCTGCTTCTTTTGGAATAAATAGAATTTTTAATATTGGGAGTAGGATAGGGCCCATTATTTGTAACTCAAGAAGACTCATGCTTACAGTTTAAAAATGAAGCATATCATTAGAGAGTCTTCCGTTTTGTCTGAGATAGTATAACCATACTCTTGAAATACTTTCTGCTAATGAATTCCCAAACAGCATAATTTCTCTCATATGTTTAAACTAAATTTGATTTGTAATAGCCAACGAATGGCACAGAAATAATAAGATAGAGACAAATATCCATTTGCAATATGTCATGCTTTTTTAAGAAGTGCTGGTCAGGAATTTTCAGTCAAAATGTCTTTTGACAAAAAACGCAGCTTGAGCAAAATTTTCTACAAGAAAATTTCAATTATGCCAAAATGTTTGGATTTTCAGTCAGAAAAATTGAAATGACATATTTTATTTGGGGTCAGGTCAACCTGAATCAAAACATTTTGGTTTGTGTCAGTTCAACATTAATCTGCCTCGCATGCCCTCATTTGCCTTTATGAGCCAAGCTCCCTTTCTGGATGATATTTCCTATGATGCCCCACAGTCTCCCTTCTGGCTGAACCATTAGATTGCATCTTGGGAGATACAGGCCATGTAGACCAGCCCATAAAAAAGAATAGGGGCATGAGGCACTACAACTCCCATGAGCAGCAACTCAGAAAGACACAGTTTAGTGTTGAATCAAGTCAAAATAAAACAATTCAGTTTGACAAGTGAAACAAAACATTCTGACATTTCTGAATCAATCATTTTCTGAAATTTCCATTCTATGAAAAATTTTGATATTTCAACTTTTCAACTCAATTTGTGACAAAAACAAATTTTGAAACATTGGAATTTTCCTTGAGACACAAATTCTGAATTTCAACCAGCACTACTTTTAAAATGTTTTATTTGAAAGTAGTATGGTATTTTTTTTTTGTTAGAAAAGTACATTTTTAATTTTTAAAAATCTAATTTATCACTATATTTTGCTGTTAAATCTTGACATTCTTTCCTTCAGTATTTTATACAACATTGCAAACAATTGATTTAAATATCTGGGCATCAAGTTCTATCTTTTATTCGTCACTAATCATTTTCAACTATATATTGATAATATAGTGACTTCCCTGGGAAGACTGTAATTTAATAAAAAGAGAAGTACTGGCAACATTTCCCCTTAATTTTCAGTGTACTGAGAAGCCTCCCGTTACTTTTCAGTGTAGAAACAAAACAGAGGCAGAATAAAGGATCAGATATGCCCCTTTTCTGCACAAGCAACCCCCATGCAAATCTATGCGAGTTATGTGTACAGGTCAAGGATAGCCTATGGCCCTAAATAATAACACCATATTCCAATTGCACTGAAAACTTATGTAAAAGGAAACAATGACAAAAACATACTTGTGATATTTTCAAAAAACAATCATATGACCATAAAAAAGTCACTTTCTTGTTGCCGTTGATATTTAAAAGGCCATCAGAGGTATTCTTTGGAAGGAATAGGTATTTCAAGATGCAGTTAAATAAAGTATAAAATGAAATAGTTTATCTAAGAAGCTAAATAAGAACTCTGAAGCTGTTTAACTGACATTTACTACGTAGATTGACTTTTGATATTGATTATGCATTAGCAGATTTATTTGCAAGTAAGTTTGTTTAGCTGATTTTATATGTATTGTCTATTGATTGGCTATATTTTTGTACTTTCTCAAAAGCCCTAATAAAGTGATATTAAATACACTGTATTTATTGCAGATTTCTTTTCAGCTTGTTCATTAAAGGTTTATTTAAAGTCATTCAAACCCTAGGTGTAACGGATGATAATTTTACTCCCATAGTTCCCAATCCTACAATGAGTCCATGTGTATGGAGCCCTCTAGGCTTCAATGTAGCTCTGCACCTGTGCATGGATCTGTTTGTGTGGAGTTCATGGCTGGATCAGTGCTTTAGAAAGAAAGGCTGGTCTTGTGACCCTGGCCTGGGACTCAAGAGACTTGGCTATGCAATAGACTTCTTGTGGGACTTTGGCAAATCACTTAATTTCTCAGAACTCTCAGTACCTTGTCTGTAAAATGGGGAGAAAATTAATTCCTGGCCACTTAGGTTATGACTACGCTGCACTAAAAGGCCCGTGGCACTGAGTCTCAGAGCCCAGGGTACTTGATTCAGGCTTGTGATGCTCAGGATGAAGGGCTAAAAATATCATAAAATAATAAATATGCAACAAAGTGCATGTTATCACTGATATTAACCAGAATAGCTTGCACTCTACAGCATACAAAGCTGTGAAATCCTGAGAGTCTAGTGACTATGGTCCATGGTTCTGATCCTATTCCCACTGAAAACACTGAAAGCTTTGCTACTAACTTCAGTGGGAACAGAGTGGAAGCCATTTTGGGTTTTTTGGTTTTGGGTTTTGTTGTTTTCTTTATATTTACCATTTAAACCAGAATTTATTGTGCATTTCCATAAACCAATAAACAGATTGTGAGAGAATGTATCCTGTAATCATTCCACACAGAAAATCTGGCATAAAAATATATGGCATGTAATGTCTGGCAGAACTGTCAGCTTGCGACAGATATTATCTTGCTTCATAACTGTTCCTGGTATGTAAAAGAAAACTAACCATTTTCATCAGTACAGTAATGTGATATTTCAAAAGGAAATGACACTTCTAAGTATACATATGAATTATATATGTTACACATACATAGAATTAATTTGGTATCTTTTAAAATATCATACCTCTGAGAAAAGTATTTGGGGTGAGGGTTTTTTTTTTTTACTGGTTTGATAAAGCCATGTGTAACCAAAAATAGCAGGTTCAGTGTGAGATGGGGGTTGCAGCATTTTATGGTATATAACAGTGGTTCCCAAACTTGTTCCGACGCTTGTGCAGGGATAGCCCCTGGCGGGCCGGGCCAGTTTGTTTACTTGCCGCGTCCACAGGTTCAGCCGATCGCGGCTTCTAGTAGCCGTGGGTCACTGCTCCATGGCCAATGGGAGCTGCTGGAATAGGCGGCCAGTACGTCCCTCAGCCCGTGCCACTTCCAGCAGCTCCCATTGGCATATAGTCTTCCACACGCATGCTTTTCAGCTGTGATATGACACAGGCTATGCCATACCACAGACTAGCAGTATCATGGAAAAGACCCAGTAAATCCTTCAAGCTTGAAAGTCCCCTTGATTTCATTAGGCATTCTATGAAATCAGGGTTGCACCACAGTCAGCATATTCAGCAAAGTGCATGGCTGTTACAGGCCTCTCATTTTCCCGTCATGCATTACATAAAAAAACAATTTTTTTTGCATAATGTTGTAATAATGTTGTAATCTGTAGCAATGTTGATTATTTATGGGGCAAGACTCTTTTTCCCCAACGCATATTGTCTCCAAACCATACAGCTGCTGTTGAGCGTCTCACCAGTTTTCCTTCTCAAACAATTGGGCCTTTTTGGTGAGATAAATTGTAGATGAATCCGACATAATGGATTTCAGGCCCTATACAGAGTGATTTAGGTTTCCTCTTATGTATCCTTAAAAGGATCTATTTGTTCTTGTATTTAATTCCAATCCAACTAAGAATAAGTTCTGCTACATAGGGCACAACACTGACCCCCCCTCCAATACCCTTAAAGGCTTCTGTAGCATCATGGTATTCTCCTTCTACACGATAAGAGTTAAGGCTCTTTTCAGAGTGCTATTTTCGTTCTTCTCAGTTTACTATTTCTCTGATCTAAATCCCTCTTTCTGGAGTGCAGAGTCAGCCACATGAAGCTCCCAACTACTGCTAGCATGAGAAATGTGGAATAAAGCTGAAACCCACCAATCACCAAATCATACTGAAACCCATCAACAATGTGGTAAAGAACTAACAGTGAAGCACAAAGATGTAGGTGACTATTCTTTCTGTGAATATCTGTTTTTTGTTTCAGGTTTTAACTTCATGGAAGGAGAGAGAAACATGGGGCCTGATCCTAAGAAGTACTGAGTACCCTGAGGTCCTCTCGACTGCAGCTCAGCATCCTGTATGGGTAGGCTTAAGCAAAATTTCAGTGCACATAAAGTAATACTTTCTAGGGGTCAGAATGAGTAGCACCTTACTGTATGTGTAGCTCCACTGAAGTAAATGAGATTTCTTAAGGAGAAAGATGCTACTTAAAGAGTAAAGAAATCTGGCCCTAGAGTAACAATAATATTGTGGTTTACCAGTACCTGTAGTTTAAAGTTATTTTGTAGAAAAACCTGAAAAACTTAGCAAGAGAGGAGTCTGGATATTTTATATTTACTTTTAGCTGACCATTAGACATTACAGAACCCAACATCATGATGTCTTTACCTACAATTTCTTTGAAATCTACTGGTAGTCATGAACTCATTGTTCTAATGTTCATTCAGGGTCCATCATGCCACCCTTACTCTCACTGGGTAAGATTTTTCAAAAGCACTCAAGTGATTTAGGAGCATGACTCCCCTTGAAAATTAATGGAACATGTGCTCCAAAGTAACTTGGACTCTCGAAAAGCCCAACCACTGAGTAGGATGTTACTCACATGAGTAATCCCATCAAAGTTCACAGGAATACCCAGGGTGAGAAAGATTACTGAAAAAGACTATGTAACTGTGCATCTGAAGAAGTGAGGTTTTTACCCACGAAAGCTTATGCTTAAAATCTGTTAGTCTTTAAGGTGCCACCAGACTCCTTGTTGTTTGTGTAACTGGGTATTCAATGAATCTTTCACCTAGGAAGTCTTGGCTATTCTATACCATTCTTGCAGTTTTTTCTTCTTAACATATTTTATCTTTCATGTGTTATCTTTTCTAGCTCACTTCCACTCAATATTTGCCCAACTAGAGCAAACAGATCACTTTGTGTTATAAATATGGCGAGAAAGAAAAGCATGTTGGACAGATGACAACAAAGGAATAATGCTGGACTCTCTGGTTTCACACATCACTGGATGTAAGTTAACATTTCATTTCAAAGGCTGCACTGCTGTAAAATGTGAAAAACAATAATGTTTAAAAGTAAAATTCCAACTGTAACAACTGATAGAATGAAATGCTGAGGTTTATGTAGATTTTGATTAGAGAGCATCTCCAGTACACAAAGCTGTCTGATGGCAAATACCCTTTGATCAGTACAGGAATAAGAACCTCCCCACAATAACAGTTTTTCTCTCTCCTATCTAGATAATGACAGTATCTTTTTCCTTCATTCTCTAGTAGGACTCCAAAACTTGAAGCCCTAATTGTGCCTTCATATATGCAGTTCTTATTTTAACTGGTATTTCTAAGCACACAAATTGGTCAAATTGTATTTCTTATTCAAATTGCAGTGTAATCAAGTTCTCTCAGATGAACTAGTGGGCCAAATCATCCCATGGTTAAAAGTGCAGAAGGAAATCTCTTAATGGGTCACATCATGAAGATCCACCATGTCACTCTGTCAGGGTACTGGGAAGAGATCCCACTAGAAAAAGCCATGGAGTCTGCTGGCAAACCTGGCTGATCCCCAAAGATCTGCAAGGATTCTGACCTCCCAGTGGCTTTCATTGAAAACACACTATTAGGGACCCCTTCCAGCCACAGCTGTCCCACTGGGGTGGGGAATGTAGAAAAGATAAAACAAACTTGAGCTGTATCTACTTTCCCTATAAATCTCTACAGGTTTGAAGGGAGGATAATGTGTGTGTTACTCCAGCCCCTCTGTTCTCCCTCACTTTCCCCAAGGGTGGACTCAGACCCACAGAGGACATTCTATATGATCCAGAAAGTGGGTGGAAAGTTGCCCTGGAGATAGATTAATTCCCTCTTTTGCTTGGAAAAAATAGATCCACGTGTGGCGGCAATCCAGGCCATTATGGGGGATTTGGGTAAGAAAAAAGAATAAATTCAGATTACCACAAGGGGTACAAATTTCCTATTCTCCCAGAAAATATTCAAATAAAGGTCCAAATTCTAACCTAAAATTTTCACCACAGAATCTAGGCAAGAGGATAATTTGGGGTGATTTTGCAGCTCAGAATAGTCTCTAGCAAAATCTTGATATGGCCACATTCTACCTGGCTGAAAGATAATGGATCTCTCTGCCCTCCACATTTGTACTCTCCTATCCTTAAAAGAAGATAGGATTTCAGACTAACTGCACAACTTCCAATGCTATCCACTTTCAAACACTGTTCTTTGCCTACTATTCAAATATGCCTTTTGGAATGGACAACTTAGTTTCTGTAGTCCCTTCTGATGTGGAGCTACTGGGATATCTGAAGTTAGTAATGAAAAGCTTACCATGCAAGTATCGGTATTTAATAGCTTTGGCATGGGACATTACAGGGATTTTTGCTTCATCAACTAAATGCTAGCTATTATGTACTGCAGAGGAAAAGGGTGATCAACACTGTGCTCCTGTCTTCTCTTCAGACCACTTTCATTTCCTATTGATGGCTGTGTTCCCTAAGGAATAGCTTCCCTGTAGAGTTAACTCAGGTGATTGGCACCCAAGTCTGAGCACCTGAGTTAGCTTAGCCCAGGTGTGAGCAGCCACACTGCAAAGCCCTACCTGAGTTACTGTCTCCTCGCTGGTGGTGCATTCAATCATGTGTGTCACTAGGACTTTTGGGGGGCATATCCTGTGTTTCTTTTGTGCTGCAGTACGCTGAGTCATTCTATATTTTTTCCCAGTGAATTGTGGGAGAACTTGTCTGACTTTCGTGGCACACGGGGAGGAATTTGGAGAAAGTACTAGAAGACTATCAGCACCTGAGTGGTTTAGTGTGCCTCTTCACTGCCAGATGGACAGGTTACCAGCCCAACTGAAAGTGGAACCCAGTTCTTGCCTTCATCCTCAGCCACGTAAGTTAGGCTGTGTTGCAAGCACCACTTACCTTGAGTGAGACATTTTTGAGTGTGGAACAGATGGGAGATAGGACCAACACCTGAGTAAGAACCTCGGCTAACTGCAGTTAAGACATACCCTAAGAGTTCAAGCAACTCCCAGGCTAATTAACTTGACACTATATGATATGCCCTCTCAAAATCTATGCAACACTTACACAGATCTCATCCTTGACCAAAGCACTTCCTGGTCTGTTGTCTCAGAGTGAAGAAGTAATCAGCACTTCTATGTCTCATTCAGAAGTAGACATGATTTTCATGTCGTCTTTCACCAGGTGTCTTTCCCTTTTTCCTCTGCTCTGCAAGAACACCAGCTCTCTAACCTCTTGATTACTAATACTTTTGTCTGTCTCTTCATCCCCTTTTCCAAACTTACTATACAGTGAAAATATTATTGCTTGTTTTCAAGCCTTAGGCATTTTTTCCTGATCTCTAGGTACAGTTTTTTCAAGTCCCATGCCTTTGGCTAGGAATAGACTAGAAAAGGATTTCTGATAAATCTATACTGGTATAACTACTAGCAAACACTCTGAGTGTAAAGCAGTTTATACTGGTAAAAAGTGATTTAGGTAGTACAGCTTATACAGGTTCAGTGACCGTAATAAGGAATACCAAGAATTTTATATCAGTATAATTGAGCCTATACTAGGGTGTTTGCCAGTGTAGAAATGTCACAAAATAATCACCCCCTCACCCAATCAACATTGCTATACTGGCAAAAGTTTCTAGCATAGACATGGCCTTTAACGCTAAGGGGGAAATCCTGCTTCAACTGGAGTCAATAGCAAAATTCTTACTGACTTCAATGCGAGCAGTAGTAATTTCCTCCCCTATTCAGGCTGCAATATGTTTGCAGAAGCTGTTTACTGAATAACTACAAAGAGTGAACTGATTTGTAAATATCAAAGTCTGTTTGTGAACGATTCACAAATAGAATAAAGGGATTGATTCACAACATATATGTCTATCAATAGCTTTAATTTAGCTTACTCCTTGCAATGTCTGGCTACCCTACCTGAGCTTGCCCAGAAAGAGCATCACTGTGGCCTTTAATAAAAGACGTTTTAGATAACATACAAATCCATATCAAATGAGCTGCGTTGCTGCGCAGCTTGAAACAACAAATTAATTGTTCTGCCACTCCCTTTTCTGTACAGTGTAAGGGCCTTTCTTTTTCAGACTTTGATATGATGTCAGAAACCTGTGTTAAAGACAGGAATTTTGTCAGGTTTTAACAGCTTTGCCAAGCAAACAGGTCAACATGTTCAACACTGTTCAACATGCCAACTAAAATGTGTAATTAGAACTCACATAATTTAAATGAATTACAGTTAAGCAACTTTGCTGTACAAGGGAACAATCAGTTATCTATTAACACTCCTGCAGAGGGACTGAACACTGCCTTTCCTATATCCATGCTGCCCAAGCAAAAGCCCGATTCAAAATTCATTAAAATCAATGGGAATCTTTCCAGTGGGCTTTGGATCATGCCATGAAAGCCAAGTTCTGCATTTGGCACCCTGTCCCGTAGTATCTCCCTACAGCTTCTCCCTGAATTAGAGGTAAAATTTTCTAGAATCATCAGTAGCATTCCCTTTGCAGCCTGCCGTAATCACTGAGCCCAAAGGATCAGAGTATGGCGCAGCTGCTGACATCTAGCTACTCCACTCTATCCATCGGTGCCACAAAATACAAGGGTGACAAAGAAAAGGGTGAGGAAACGGACCGTAATTATGACAGAGAGAACATAAAATAGGAATGGGAAGAAAGATAAGTGGGAGAGAAAAGAGACAGAGATTGAGTTTGAGAAGAGGTAGAACAGGAGGAGGAGGGAAATTATTTCAGCCAGTGAAAGAGAAATAAATACCCTGAATTTATAAAAAAGATCTGAACAGAGGAGAGACAGACAGGATCAATCAAATACAGTTTACGAACACAGAAGAATCAGAAGCATTTCTGTATGTGTCCAACTATAATCTGTTTAGTAGAAAGTAATGACAGTGAACCACTCTTCCCTGTCTGTACTTTATACTTCTCGACCAACATTCTCACATGGGCCCCAACACACAGGTATAACTTTGTAATTAATGGGATTACGCCTGCTTAAAGTTAAACATGCTTAATGGATCAGGGCCTTAATATGAAAAGTTTTTCTCCTAATCCTTGATATCAATTATACCTTTAAAAACTGATAATAATAATAAGAATTAATTTTATACTTAGCCCTTATATACCATTTTCTATTAGTAACTCTCAAAGCACTTTACAAAGGAGATCAGTATCATTATCCCATTTTACAGCTGGGGAATCTGAGGCACAGAGATGTAATATTTAAACTCGATAGGTGTTAAAATTAGTGGCAGTTAGAAGCGAATTCTTGTGCAACCCGGTGAAATCTGGCCAATATCCTTTAATTGCAAATTCTTGGACAGATCATTGACAATAGTTACAAGAATAGTGCGGTAAGAATTTTAAAACAATGGAAGTGGAGTGTGATTTTAAGACAATGAAAAATATTCTCATATTACCTTAATATGACATACAATGAGCTTGGAGCATTTCATCACAGCTACACACTGGATTTTCTGCTGCAGCAGCCCTTGTTAAATACTGTATCTGTTCCATTTAATTTCTTGATTTTAAAAAAATCACAGATGATTGTCGAGTCTTTGGTTTCAACACTTTAAAGGCATTATAACAAATTTTCATTGATTTCATAAGGAAGTGGGTTGGACCCGGGATGTTTTAATCTACCCCACCCTCCCTTATCCCCATCGCCAAAAAAGAAATTAATCATATAATAGAATTGTTACTGTAGCTTTACTCAGCATAAAATGGGAGAGGCACTTATGGGTGATCACATGAGAATGTTTCACTGGAAGTACACAGGTCTCATTACTGTCACTCATAAGATGGCAGTGGATGTGCTCATAATAAATAATACTGTGACTTATTACAAAAATAATTTTTTTAATGAAATTGTGTATTTGTTGTTAAATCCGTATCAGGAAAATTATATGGATGTTTAAACTTTTAGAAAAGAATAGCAATCTAGGGCCTGCTCCCATGCTCATTGAAGTAAATTAGAACCTCAGCGTTATGAACACCTCGGAAATGGAAGCTGTTCGTAATTGAAATGTTCATAACCCTGAACAAAACGTTATGGGTGTTCTTTCAAAAGTTTACAACTGAACATTGACTTAATACAGCTTTGAAACTTTACTATGCAGATGAAAAATGCTGCTTTTAACCACATTAAATTAAATGGAACAAGCACAGAAACATTCCTTACCTTGCAAATCTTTTTTTTTTTCCTCAACTTTCCCTTTATCTTTTTAGTAGTTTGTTTAACAAGGTACTGTACAGTATTTCCTTTTTTAATTTTAATTTTATTGTTATTTTTGTCTGAGCTGCTGCTTGATTGTGTACTTACAGTTCCAAATGACTGGTCTGTTTGTTACTCTGCAGTTCTACTGTAATTGGAAAGACTTTCACTGGCTTCCATGGGCTGTGGATGGGGCTTGGTCATTTATAGATTTCAATAATGAACAGGGTGTTATGCAAAGGAACTCAGCCTGAGCTGAGCTCAGCTTTGGAGCTATTTCCTTATTGTTTTTTCAGCATGTTTGAACTTTGAGCTTATACCAGATAGCGGAAGGATACAAACACCTGTATCCTTGTATAGTTTACCTGTATCATGTATAAACTGATTTCCTGGGCCATAATTGCAGACCAGTTTTAGGGCTAATGTTAGTAAAAGTGCTGAGATCCTATTGTAAACATTTGTCATTCTTGAATGGAAGAAGCAAAATAAGTGCAAATTATTATATTTTTTAAGGTGTATACCATGTCTTGGAGAACAGGACTGAAGCCCTTAATATTATCTGTATTTTTAATTGGGTGAGTTAAAGGTAGATTCAAAGCTCTGGGTATATTATGATTGACAGCCTAAGAGCTCCAGCATCATTACAATGTAGATGAAAGTATCTCATTATGTCAAAGATATGTATGGAAAGCTGGGAGAGCGAGTTTACAGCTTTCAGAGTAGCAGCCGTGTTAGTCTGTATCCGCAAAAAGCACAGGAGTACTAGTGGCACCTTAGAGACTAACAAATTTATTAGAGCATAAGCTTTCGTGGACTACAGCCCACTTCTTCGGATGCAGCATAAATCAGTGAAATTGAGTGGATGGTCATGTGGTGAAGGGACTAGGTTGGAAACAGATAAATGTGGATTCAGCTCCTTGATCTGCCAGATATCAAATGTGAACTTGGGCAAGTTACCTCCATACAATAGGGATAATATTTCCCTATCTTAAAAGGAAGTTGCTATACAGTTAAATTCATAAACATGTTTAGGTATGTCAATAATGAATGCTATAAAAATGATAAACAAGAAATCAGGAAGTTCAGCGTTAGTAGTAACTGGAAGTATTTGCAGGAGCTTTGACTGACCTATGTGAATGTTCTAAGCATCACAAGGGCAGGTTCAGCAGAGGGAAGTTTCCGGGAGCACAGCTTCTGCATGCTCCCCGGCTCTAGCGGCTGATCTTTCTCTGGCTGGACTCAGGGGGACAAGAGTTACTGCTGCTCCCTGGCACCTCACTATTCCTGCATCTGGCCCTACTCCTACAAACACTCATGTATGTGAAGTCAGTGAGATTACGCAAATGAATAAAGTTACACACTTGCCCTAAGTGTTTGTAGGATTGGGGCCTCAATACTATACATGGAACTATTATTTTTAAATGATTTTAAATGGAAATGAAAAGGTTTCACTTTATTTTAACTTAGAAATTATTTTGATTAGTTGTAGAAATGTATTCCACTAACAAATGTCCCTAACAAATAATTAGCAGTTGCATCAAGGTTCCACTTGGCTACATTAGAGAGCACAAAAAAAAAATCACCAAAACATTTTGTAATAGTCTATTATTCAGCAAATGAAAAAGCTTTCCTTACAGATCTTTGACATGAGACATATTCATTTACATTGTAATGATGCTGGAACTCTTAGGCCATCAGTCATAATATACCCAGAGCTTTAAATCTTGGTATAACTCACCCAATTAAAAACACTGTATATAGATCATATTAAGGACTTCAGTCCTATTCTCCACTGCAAATCTTAAAAATTATAAGAATTTCCACTTATATTGCTTCTTTCATTCAAGAATTACAAAACTTTAAAATAGGATCTCAGCCCTTTACTAACATTAGGTAAGCCTCAAAGCACATTTTTGAGGAACAAAACTATTAATACACCCATTCACAAGTAGCTACACTTTGGCATAGAGAAGTTATGTTCCTTGACAAGTGAGACTGTTACTCAGTGGCAGAGCAAGGAATATAACACTGCATCCACTGCTCTTGGACAGGTGGTATCACTGATTTTTTTTTAAGTAGCAAAATGATGTGCATAGAAAGGCAGCAGTAATTTCTATAGCACTATTTCCTAAATCAACAAAAGTAAAGACATTCTGAGATAATGCTGGTTCTCCGGCCTCAATTTATCATTTTGTGTCTAGCTATTGCCGTTGTTTCAAATGGAGTTATTTAGGAGATGCTGCATGTATAATGGAAAATGCTCCTGGGTGGCTATTCCTCGGAAAGAGTCCTAATTCTGTTCATGATATTACAATTGGTTGCTTCAGAAATGATGTGAAAAGATATTTACCACAGTTGAATCTGACCTGATCAACACTAATTAATCACCATCTATTCACATAAAGGTGTTCCAATCCTTGTAAAAGTAGGAAGCATGCTTACCTTAATCTTTCCCCCTCATTGGGTATCATTAGGTTCTGGACTGGTCAGTGCTAATTAATCAGGTGGTATTGAGCAGACAGCAGTATCCGAAATGGATACAAAGGAAATGGCTTTCAGGTTATGGAACATAGATTAGGAGTATCAACACTGGCAGGTTGTGTTGGAGCAATTCTTTCTACTTTCCCACGAGTCCATATTTTTCCTGGGAAGCCACATTACTCATTAATGAAGGCTGCCTCTTTGTGAAAGGATTATCTGTAAAGCATACTCTGCTTGCTATGACTTGTGGTGCTCTTTCAATGGAAGGAGTCTTCCTTATATTTGAAATCCTCATACAAACACATGTTCAGCCAAAAGCTGCCCAGGGACAAAAGCATGACTCTGTATGAAGAATCCTTTATGAAAGATACCCTGCAGCGAGTGGGCAAAAGACTTGTGGTGTAAGAAGCAGATACACGAAACAATCAAAAAGATCAACATAGAAAACAAGTAACATGGCCAGTTTTATTAGAGAAACTCAGTACTGACGATGGTGGGGATTTTTTTTTTTCCCCTAATACTTGGGAAAAAAAAAAGCTGCCACAAATATTAAAAAAATAAAAAAAAAAAAAAGAAAAGTTCTCGTCCTAGAAAATCCCAGGAGCGACCAGACCTAGAGGATAAACAACTCCCTGATCCCTGTAAGTGGTCCCTCCAGGACGGGACGGAGGTATTGCCCCTGCCAGTGCTGTTGCTGTTGGGTGAAGGAACAGAGTCGGTCAGTGTCCAGGGCTGGCCAAGGCTATTCCCTTCCACGAGCTCCGCTGTGTGTGTTGTAATAAACCGAGGAGCATCCCTGGAAACGAGCCCGGGCTTGCTGGGACAGCAGGGCCTTCCCAGGTAAGTGGCTGCGTTGTATATGGCTGGCGCTTCCACCCAGGCACAAAACATCCCCTTCATTCTTCGCTTCGTGTCTCGCTGTAGGGAACAAGGGGCAGCTGTGGCACAGCCAGTGTTTGAGTTCACAGGTGTATCGCCGGCAGCTTGGACTTTGTCTCCCCTCCCCTATTTGTGTCTTCCCCCGACAGAAGCCCGAGCGAGGAGCGATCCCACCAGGCTCAGCCGCGCCACGCGGGGGAGGGAAACACGTTCCCACACCACGCTGCTGTCTCTGGAAGGCTCTGGTTAGCTCGCGGCCAGGAGGGAAGCAGGGCGGCCTCTGCCCCTCCCCTTTCCTGAAGGGCCCTGGGAGATATCACCCCCCCCCCCTTCTTCCAGTCCTGCCTCGGAGGAAGGCGGGATTCACCTGCCCCCTCCCCCCCAGGTGTACAAATATCAGGCCAGCCTTCCGGCGCGGCACACTCCACCCCTCCAGGCTGTCTCCCTCGGCACACCGCGGCCCCAGTGTCTCAGCTGCCACAGTTGACGGGGGAAGGAATCCCACCCCGGACTGAGTCTCGCCCGGGGGCGGCTGCTTTGGGCACAGGACAGCCGGGAAGAGGGCGCCGGGGGAAAGCGGGCGAGCGACTCGGCCATGGCGCGGGTCCCGGGAGGGCTGGCGGCGCTGCTGCTCGTCACGGTGAGTCCCGGGGAGGCGGAGCGGGAGCCTGCTGCCGGAGCGGCTCGGCGGGGGCAGAGGGAAGTGTAGCTCCCGTGGGATCAGAGCCTCGCAGGATTGCACGGGGCCGAGCGGGACTTGGATCGCTTCCCTCCCGCCACGCCCGGCCCGCAGCCGCACCTCGCCCCGGCGGGCTGTTCCTGCCTTCAGCCAGCAGCGATGGGAATGGTGGGCTGGGAACAGCCGGGCGTGAGCCCCGCTGCGTGTGGGGCGTTTTCAGTACTTCGTTCCTGGCGGGTTTGCACTGGTGCTGAACTGCGTTGAAACAAAAATAGTTGCCGAGCGGCCTGGGGTGCGTCTAGGAATGTGCCTGGTTGGCCGGAGCGGTTATTTTACTCCCGTCTTCCAGCTGGTAAATGTGACCATTCCCACCAGTCCGAACACCTCACCCTGGCTGCTCTGCCTTCAGTGTTTGGACAGGACTCTTAACCCACTGAGGCTTCCGTAACCTTGCCAGTCCTGGTGGTTTTGTTTTCACTTATCTTGAAGGGATACTGCTACGTTAAACAAAACTTTCCAAAGAAAGAACTCCTTTTAGTGACGTTATTAATAGCTTAGGGTTTTTTAAAATCTCTTTTAATAAGCTAATTTACTTTTCAGTGGTTTTGCTGGCTGTTTATAGTCAGAGCTGGTTAGAAACATAATTTCCATCCTATGGAACCTTTTGGGGAGGGGAAGATGGGGGGGGGAGAGAGAGGAGGATTTCGAAAATAATCCTGAATTGGGATGAAAAGTCAAAATTTCAAACAATGTCATGGGACTGCGCAGCCGATCAGGTGCAGAACTGGGTCAACTGGCCTGCCTGCCTGCCTTCCATTGAAAGTTTTGATGAAATTGACACATTCCCATGGAAGATTTTGCTTCCACTGAAATCTCCATTTTCAAATGGAAAACTGTTCAGCTGAAATTTTTTTGTGCCACTCCATTTATAGTTTCCTAAGCTTCAGACAGTAACAGCAAACTATAGGGATATCGTCAACTTAAAAGTCACCTTTGTTGGAAAACGTTTTACTCATTGTATTACGAGTTACAATGGGTGAGCTTACAAATTTTAACTGGTTTGAAGTTTTCACTAGTTTTACCATTATTCCTGATCCTGCAGGACAGACCATTGGCCTTTGCTAGACTAGGAAAAAGGTGCCTTTTCTCAGTTGTTCGCTCAAGCCATAGTCTATAACTAGGGTGACCAGATGTCCCGATTTTGGGGACTTTTTCTTATATGGGTGCCTATAGCCCCATCCCGATTATTTTACACTTGCTATCTGGTCACCCTAGCTATAATCCAACTTGTTAAAATCAAGCTAATGGTGTTAAACTGTGCCTACATTAGTGTCAGATGGGATATTCCATCAAATAAAGCTAGCTCGATTGAAAAAAAGCACCTTTTTTCCTAGTGGTCCATCTGAGCAAGTCAGATTGGAAGATCAGGGTCATTTTATAATATTACATAAAATTTATTATGTATCAAGAAGGCATTGAAAGGTTTAGAAACAATAATATATATTTAAATTCTACATGTCCTCTACCTTAGAAATATCAGGAATGTGATCTCTTCTCTTCCCTGTGTTTGCTGAAGGTATCTTTGGAAAACTTGGCGCTTAGTGGAAGGGGCTGGGTGTGTTGAATCTGTAACAAAGAAATCTCTTCTTTTCTTTCGACATTTTGTCTCTCATCTGAGTCAGTGAGGACTAAACAAAAATAAAAGTTTTAAGGAGTGGCTAAATTATGTTCCCAAAACATTTTGTTCAAGTTTCACTTCCTTGATACCTGTGATGTCATGATTGTAAGAGACATCCAGGTATCCATAGAGGGGGTTTGTTTTGTTTGTTTACAAAAAAACAGGATCATAAGATGTGACTCTCCAATGTGAAAACATTTGGTGGGGCAAACTTTCAGGCTTTCTTCATACATCCCAAGGAAGCAAATATGAGCTTTTTCCTTCCACGCCTTTTGTTTTTGTTTGTTATAATTTGCAGGGAGAAAAGATAGTTTTTACAGATTTTAAATTTGGCCCCATGCTGTCTCTTTAATAATATTAGTTCCTGTCACAGTGACTTGTAATGGGAATAAAACATGGTGACTAGGTTGTCCCCTTCTGTGTTGAAAGCCATGAGAGGAAACTATTTGCAAAGAAATCCTTGTGGTGATTTTTCTAACAGCATCCTGTCAGGAGGGCAGTGTTTTCTCCCCAAACCCAGAGAAAAGCATCACACAGCCTGATGGATTTCCCCAAGTTTTTTCCAGTTGTAGAGTGATATGTGTAGTGGAGTGTAAGCAGAGCCAAGGCTTCACACACTAGTCAGCAGAGTGTGCTAGCTATGCAGCAGGGAGAGGAGTTCTCTAAACCCACACAAGAATGTAGCAAAGAGAACATTCCACTTATATGGCATAGATCTTGCTCTGGTTTGCTCTGCATCATCTCATCCCCAATAAAGGGCTGCACCTAGCTGGCCCTTTGTATGTCGAAAGTTGAGGCTAGATTCTGATCTTACAAACATCAGTGTGAATGGGGAGTAACTTCACCACAGTTAAGTATATTGGCACTTCCACCCAAGTAACTTTGGAGGAGTTAGTCTGTATTCACACCAGTGTAAGTGTATCTCTACACTCGAGCTAGAGGTGTAATTTCCAGCTCAGGTAGATTTATGCACACTAGCTTTGATTGAGCTAGCATGCTAAAACTAGAAGTGTAGATGCAGAGAGGTGTGCGGTTAGCCCATGTCTTCGCCCACAAGTAAGTACCTAGGGTTCCATGCAGGATTGTACTCAGGGCAGCTAGTCACCTGCACTGCTATGGCCACACTTCTGTTTTAAGTGTACTAGCTGGATCAAAGCTAGTGTGCGTATTTCCACCCAAGCTATAAATCACACTTTCAGCTCCAGACATACAGTAAATGAGATCAGACTCTGATTCACGGTGTTTAAATAGAGGGCTTTGTTACAAGGGTGGAGTGTACTCATTCTCATCCTCCTGAATAGGTAATTTTTCTGTTAGCAATTCCCCGGAAAATAATTCTGAGCTTCTGAGTCGTTTAAGTGAAAGGCCTTCAGGGGTTTCCCTAGAAAATATGCTTCTGTTAAAGAAATCTTAAATTAACACTGAAGAGGCCTGTGTACTGTGATTTTAATTTTAGATGCTTATGTGAAAACAGAGCAGTACATTACAATTTTTACTACTGAAAAATCTTTATGCTCTACCTTGTGATGTATACAGTTTCCTAATCCTCTGAATGCCTTTAATGCAAAGCAATACATTGATGTGAAAACAGAAATTCAGAAGTCCATACCTATTTGGAAACATCACTCTTCACTAACAAAGGAAGTGCCAATATTAAATCAACAGCCCTTTAAAAGTTTCTACCAATAAAAAACAAACAACAAAACAACAAAATATCAGTCAATCGGATCAAATCTGTGCTTTCGGCTCTTTAAATGAAAAGATGTCAATCCCACTTAGCATATTTAACTGTCTGGTGTTTTGTTTCTATTTTACTGCAATCCATTGTTTTAAAAGTATCAAGAGAGGTTATTTATACACTTCAGACATTTTATATAATACAATGGTTTGCAAAGGTTCCCTATCAGGGCACACCCTGCCCTGAGCTTCCAATCTAGTCAAAATCGACGCAGGACTCCTCTCACCTCCCACTTAAAAATATGGGTAAGAGCAGGGTAATTTCCCTCTTGACACCTATTTGTGATTTCCCTGGTAGGTTGCAACCTCCACGGGGAAAACCAATGGCCAGGTTCTGTTCTCAGTGCATCCGTGCTGTGTCACTGATTTATAAATAAACTTGTTCAGCGAAGATGCAAAAAGTTTAAGGAAGCAAATTGTCATACAGTTTAAGATTCTGTAGCTTCCATAATATGCATCCTTCATAGAACTTGTTCTCTCACTGCGCGTAACTCCATTGGCATGAACGGTAGTTACGCTGGCCTGTCAAATTTCAGAATATACTTTTTAAATATGTTAATATAAATGAGCCATGACAGTTCACCTGAAATCAGAGTGACTAGTTCATTTGTGAACTCAAAGCTGTGATTCTCTGGAGGAGCCCCTGGGGGTCTTCGTTAAAAGTTTGCTACCAAATGGAAGAGATTCTTTGGTTGAGTTTCCTACCTTTTAATGAAGTTCATTCACCTTGTCTTTAGTTACAGCAAAATTACTCCTGCCATAGATGTTGCCCACTTACTTGAGTGCGGTTCTGAGAAAGTGATATTGTTTAAATGGAAATTAATAGTTTCTTCAGTCCTGCATTGCTGGGAAATAGTTAATCACAGGGAAATTTTGTGGGAGTCCTACATTAAAATATTGTTGTATCACTAACTCAATGGAAATAACACAGGTATTTTAATCTGATATGATAGATAATGTCCGCATTAGCAAACAAGAATATGCAATGTATTTGGCTAGATTTCTAGCAAGATATTTCATATTATCACTACCTATAATATGACATGTTGCCTTTTGCTTTGAGTTCTGTTACAAACATTACCATTCAGACTATTAGGTACTGTATGTCATTCAAAGTAATAGTGTGAATAATAAGTTACAAACTAGGGCTCCAATCCAGCATCAGGCTTCATGCAGGCAGACCTCCTGAACCCATGTGGATGCCCACAGGCATAGAACTCCATTTGTATAGAACAAACTTCAGGATTGGGGCTTAGAATGGTCAGTATGTTGATTAAAAATTGTAATTGTAACAATTACAAGAATATTGAGAATTCTGGGGATGAATTTCAAATATAGAATCTGGTTTCATTTATTTTTGATAAAAGTTGGCTTAATATTCGTATCAGAGGGGTAGCCGTGTTAGTCTGAATCTGTAAAAAGCAACAGAGGGTCCTGTGGCACCTTTGAGACTAACAGAAGTATTGGGAGCATAAGCTTTCGTGGGTAAGAACCTCACTTCATCTGAAGAAGTGAGGTTCTTACCCACGAAAGCTTATGCTCCCAATACTTCTGTTAGGGTCCTGTGGCACCTTTGAGACTCTGTTGCTTAATATTAGTGTTACTTGAAACAACACTTTTCTGTTTGTGATTGTGAAATAGGCAAATGGTGTCTGTGGAGGATTGTTTCCTGTAAAAACAAAGATCCATCCTGGAACAGACACTTCCTTGGGGTGGATACGCATCTTTCTTCAAACATGCTGGGGCTTGAGAGAGACAATGGGTCCATGGACCCACTGGCCATGGTGCTAAGCGCAGGGAGACCACAACGGAAAGTGCTTTTAGGTAATGTCAGTTTCCTTAAACAATAGCCTGTAACTAAGTCTTGGCCATTTAGGGTATATGTACCCTGCATGTCCGCAGACTCATGCTAGTGGAGCTCTCACTAGTGTGCTAGAAATAGGTGAGTAGATGACCCTTTGACATTGTGGCTTGGGTTCTGAAGGCCTCCCCCACCCAGTCTTCAGAGCCCAAGCTCTAGTCCGAGCCGCAATGTCTAAACAGCTATTTTTAGCATATTAGCTGAAGCCCTGCTAATACGAGTCTGTGAACTGGGCTGGGAGGCTCACTCCCAGATGCAGTATAGACCTACCCATAGGGGCATTTTTTGTAGTGACCTGCCAGATTTGATTTTAATTCTAATTTAATAAAAATATTTTGTTTAACCAGCTTTGATTTTCTTTTGTCTTTTTTTCCTCTATGCTGCCAATAAAACCTGATCTAATTTGTAATGACTGGAATTGGGTGTGGTGACAAATTCAAGACAGTGCCAGGTGGAGCACCTCAGAGATAGAACGTGAAGTCTGACTACCAGGGAGGCCGAAGGCTTATCTACATTTGAAGCGCAGCGTCTATATGAGCATTATCTACGCCAATAGGAGGGTTCTTGCATCAGCATAGGTAATCCACCTCCCGAGAGGCGGTAGCTAGGTTGACAAGAGTTCTTTTGTTGACCTAGCGTATCTATATGGGGACATAGGTCAGCTTTACTATATCGCTCAGGGTTGTGGATTTTTCACACCTCTGAGCAATGTAGTTGGGTCGGTCTAATTTTCTAGTGCAGACCAGCCCTGGGTCAGGAGTAGCATAACAATGTATGCACCTACTCGAAAGTAACAGAGGTTGTGATCTCCGTCACCCAACAGTGCCAAAAAGGGGCTTGTGTAAACCATCAGATTCACATGGAGAACTAAAACTCTCTCTACACTCAGAAAACCTCACCAAAACTTTTAAAATGGTAACAAAAATGAAAAGGTGTATGCTTTAAAAGGTTTATTAATGAAGAAATACATAAACAAGTTAAGATTCTTAATCATTATTGGCTTGATTCACCTAGGTAGCAAGTGGCTTCAACTCTTCTACTGGTTTCAGTGGAAACTGAGTATGCAGCAATTCTCAGAATCCATCCTTACACACACACATGTGGGTAGATCTAAACTTCACATTGACTTAAATGCAGTTTTAAAACTATCTGTGCTCATTGGTATGAGAACTTAGCACATTGGTGTTTGTTTTTTTGTTTTGTTTTGTTTATTTATTTATTTATTTTTACTTAGTCTTTAAAATGTATTGATTTAAAAAAAAATCCTGTGGTGGGGATATTCTCAACCCTTCCCCCATTCCAAAAACATAAAGGCCAAATTTCAAAAAAATAAGACATCTGAGGCAAACCTATGGTTATATACATGGGTTGAGTTTCACTTTACTTGCACAAAGCCCAAGCATTCAGGCTCTATGGAAATAGAATATAGAGCAGTTAAGGAGGAAAAAATCACATGAAGAGCACAGTGTGGATGATCTGCTGCTGATGTGGCAGCTATTCCATGTGGCTGCAGCCACTTTGTATCAGTTTTGCAGAGTACTGGGGCTACTGGAACACTGCAAGCTCACCTCTCTCATTCATTCACATTATAGCCAATGCAGAGACTCTGTCTACAGGGTGTAGGAGATGCCCTCAACCTGAGGAGTTCTCATTCAGCCCTTTGGGGCGCGGCTGTAGATTTTAGAAGGCCTGGCACTGGCCCCAAATCCAGATTTCTCAAACTGGGGGTCAGGATCCCTCAGGGGCTCATGAGGTTATTATGTGGGGGGTTGCAAGCTGTCAGCCTCCACTCCAAACCCCACTTTGCCTCCAGCATTTATAATGGTGTTAAATATATTTAAAAAGTGTTTTTAATTTATAAGGGGAGGTCGCACTCAGAGGCTTGCTGTGTGAAAGGGGTCAACCCTACAAAAGTTTGAGAATCCCTGCCCTAAGTTGTACTTGTCAATTTCGTTATTAGTTGTCGTGCTAGTGAAAGCATCGGCAAATGGCTAGCTAGGCAGCTGATCTGGAAATGCCTGCAAAATCTTATATGTGGACCTCAAGCCTTCTTAAAAATAAAAAGTGGATCCAAAAGATTTTTTTTCTGTTTGTTATGCAATGGACAAGAAGAAGGTTAAATTTCTCATTTTAGTTCTTGGATAATCTCTCTATCAAAGGATTTTTACAGCCCCCTCTTGGCACTATCCAATACACTGACACATGGAGCACAGATTTCACAGCACTAAGTAAAATCCTGTAAACACTTATGCATATGCATATCTTTATATGGCTAAATAGTCCCTTTGACTCTGATCCTGAGCCCAAGCCCAGCGAAAGCAAGCCCTCCATGCACAAAGTTAAGAACATGTGTATGTGTTTAGCATTATAGTCAAAAATTTGGACACATAAGAAAGAATTTTTGTGTTTGGAAAGGTCTCTAATCACAATGAGACTTAACTTCATTATGTCACAAGCTTAATTTTTTCTCAGTGATACTTGTAACACAAAGCAAATATGAAATATCTAAGTTTTAGAAATGCTGGAATTCTAGATTAATTTAATCCCTTTAGGAAAGCGCATAGGACTAATCTTAGTTTGATAAAACTCAATAGGAATTTTGCCTTTGAGATCAATGGGACTAGGTTCTCCCCCATAAAGCAGTCATATTCTTCCCTTCAAACTGCTTCCTTGACAAAAAGCCAGTGATACGGCTTTTGATAATGGATGCTATTTGTACTGGAGGTAGTCTAAAGGCTCCAGTTGAAGATCAAGATCCCATGGTGCTAGGCATTCTGCATATATAAAGTAAAAATACAGTTTCTAACTCAAAAAGTTTACAATCTAAACTTATGAGACAGATTTTTGGAGGCTTTGTATGCATTTTTAATGAAAGAAAATACAGTCATGATTGAGGCATGCATTTAATTTTACTTTGTAACAGCCTACTCATGTATCCTTCCAAGTGTACATTTTCTACTCATTGGGTGAAATTGTGACCTTACTGAAACCCGTGGAAAAACTCCTATTGACTTCACTGAGGCTAGGATTTCATCCATCAAGTTTGTTTGTATGTTTCATATTCTGTCAGTGAAGTGTGATTTCCATGGGCTGCATGCTCATTTGTGCAGCAGCAGATTCTTTTCTTTGCAAACTAAACTGATATTAGCAGAGGGGGTAAAAGTTTTTGCTCTACTAAACATTGTCTTGGGTTGCTGATCAAGCTCCCGTTGAACACATTGGAAAGACTTCAGAATAACCAGATCAGGGCCTTATGGCTCCAATCCGCAGCCCTCTACATAACCAGAATGCTTTTGTTTGCTGTGTGTCGTGACCAAGGAGCAAGGAAGTTACACAAAGGGGAACTCTGCATCTCCATCCCTGTCACAGAGCTGAGGCTCCACACCAATCTCTCCGTTGCAGTATGGGATTAGTTGGGAGGGTAGTAACATAGCCAATGTGTCCACAAGATGATTGGATATGCTAGACGATATGTAGGGTGAGTTACAGCAGGCCTTTGTAGGCTACTCTAGTGCTATGGGCACTGCCTTCCAATCATGGGAGAGAATGCCATTTCCTGACTCAGCTGCATAGTTCCCAACTTTTATTCACTTCCAGTCTTTTGTTCCTGTATTTAAAGTTTTTGTGGGGTTTTAAAGCGTAGGGAGATGTTCAGCTCTCTCTGTAGGTCCTGCCAGCATTTTTGTCACTGTTCAGGTATTGCGATTGCATCTTCTGTTACCCTTTAGTAAATGCATTGGTTGTTGCACCTCTCCCAATATCAGACTTCAGGTTCTTTCTTGGGGTGGCCACCCTGAATTTATACCCAATTTATGTTTCTGCATCCAGTTCCAGTTTGCACAAATTAAACCAGCTTTTACTGGCAGAATTATCCTTCAGGATACATATGCCAGAAAAGCCCTCTTCAGAAACAGATTTTTGGTTCTTAACCTGAGACAACATTCAGTCCAATCTCCCAACAGCACCCACTAAATAGTGTGGGAAAAGAAATAAAGCTTCTTACAGAAGTTGAAAGAATAGTTGTAGAGAAACCGAGAGCAACTAATTCTGAATCAGAGGCGAAATGAACTTGCAGAGCTCAGTCACAGTCTAGATCCCAGTTGAAGAGAAGACCAAGAACTCACTGAATGACTTGAATCTGAAATCATGCCTGAGATTGTCATATCATGGGTACTAACAAAGCCAAAAATTATTCCAGGGTGCCAAATCTAGGGGGCTAGAGGAAAAGAGTTAATCTAATCGCCCTCTTTATAAAAAAAAAAAAAAAAAAACCTCAAATTTTCAGGGTCCAAAATCTAAATAATCTCACTGTCTCCAACAATTTAACTCCTTTGCCCTTAATTTCCAAATATCTAATATTGTTGCACCTTTTTGAGGACTTTTGATGTCAAAATCTTTGGGACAGTGAGATAAATCTGGAAAAAAGGGTCAGGTGAACATAAGATCAGTGGTCTTTTTGACTTAATCTATTAACACCAGAAAAATACTCGGCTGTCTTCAGAAATGGAAGAAAAAAGTTCTCTAAAGTGTCAGTTTAAACATGAGGGGCCACATCCACAGCTGGTAAAACAGTGTAGCTCCATTCCCTTCAGTAACTCCTCACTTCGTCATCCCAGTTAACGTTGCTGATCAATTAGGGAACATGCTCGTTTAAAGTTGCGCAATGCTCCCTTCTAACGTTGTTTGGCAGTCGCCTGCTTTGTCCACTGCTTGCAGGAAGAGCAGTCTGTTGGAGCTAGCCTGTAATCAGGGTGGACCGGCAGCCCCGCATCAGCTCCATGCTCCCCTAAGTTCCCTGTGTGGCAGCTGCCCAGCAGGCTATCAACTGCCGGGCAGTTCAGCTGTCCCTCCCCCCACTGCCATGTGCTGCTCCTGCCCTCTGCCTTGGAACTGTTCCCAGGATCCTTCTGTGTGGGAGGTGGCGGCGATTGGGGAGGGGGGCTAATGTCAGGGTGTCTCCCTCCCTCTGCTCTTGCTCCCCACTCCTGCCCTCCCTCTCCACAGAGCAGGGGGGGGGATACACGACAGGGCTCAGAATGGAGGGAGCTTGCTGGCAGCAGCTGCTGTCTCAACTTGCTGATCTACTTAAAAAGGCAGTGTACTTAGAGTGGAGTCCGTGTACTTAAAGGGACAATGCGCATCTCTCTCTCTCTCACACGGTATGTGTCTCTGTCTGCCATGCTGTCTCCCCTCCCTCCATTTCTGCTGCCTTGTAGAGTGTGAGGCTACATTAACAACGATGTGTTAACCCTTGAGGGCTCAGCTGAGTGCTAGTTCATCATTTAGCAGTAAGGCATTCCCTGGGAAATATCCCACCCCCTTCCACCCTCTGACTTCACCACCTCAACCAAGCTTCACAATCACCATTGCTGTGTACAGTATTAAATTGTTTGATTAAAACTTATAGTGTCTGTGTAGCCTTTTGTCTGGTAAAAACATTTTCCCTGGACCCTAACCCCGCCTATTTACATTAATTCTTATGGGGAAATTGGATTTGCTTAACATCGTTTCACTTAAAGTAGCATTTTTCAGGAACATAACTACAACGTTAAGCGAGGAGTTACAGTACAATAGCTCTTAAATAACACCCTACACCCACTTGAAATCCATTATGTCTATGTAGACAAGTATGTAAGGTGGATTTAAAACCAGAAGAGAAACTACATTATATCACTATTGGAAAAACATAATTTCAGAGATACTTAAGACCCTAGAATCTGTTGAATAATTGAAAGGGAAGAATATGTGTGGACATCATTGATCTTTCCATGTCTTTTGGGTAAACTTGATCTTTGGGTAAACTGTGACAGCTATAGTAGTTTCCTGCAACTATCCTTGAAAAATCTTATTGTATTAAGTGCAAAGTTTGTGTTATTTTGGGCCAGGATTGTTTGTAACCCGGAAGATGTAATATGAGGCCTGAGAGTTCAAAGGAATTTTGAAAATGTGCCAGATAATAATGGACACTGGGACAATAAGTGTAAAGTGAATTTCTTGAGAAATACCTAGGAAGAGATTAATGCAAATTTCCCCCACCTCTGGTAATGCAAAAATGCCATCTTTTGAAGCTTCACCCTGAGGAGTGAGTCGTTGTCTGCTGATTACCTGTTTCCAGAGGCAAGATCAAAGGCTCAAGCTGTGTAAAGAACAGCTGAACTTCCTGGCCTGGCTTCTCATTCTAAATCTGAGACAGTTATGAACTTGCCAGAGGAAGATGTGAAGGCCAAGACTATAACAGAGTTCAAAAAAGAACTCAAATTCATGGAGAGGTCTGTGAGTGGGGTGCCACCTGGAACTGGGTTTACCACTGAGCCCCCTGACCCACTAGCCTGGGCTGCATTTAACACTGTACTGCTGTGACAAGCTACAAAGTCTTCCAGCCTGCACTTTCACCAGCATACATACAGGTAGGCATACACCCAGGTGCAGTTACATGCAGATGCTATGACCAGCCCCTGCATGGGAGGGCTTCAGCTAGAGTACCTCCCAGATCCTCAGGCACTTACCATCTCTGGAGTATGAACCCAAAATTATACCGTCTTGCACTGCACAGGGAACTGTACAGCCTAAGCTTATAAAATTCGCCCCCTCCCTCAATGTGGAGAGGCATACGCAACAAGCTTTCTGCCCCCCCAGTTATGATTCCCCCCACACTGGTTTAGATAAAACAAAAACAAGTTATTCACTACAAAGATAGATATTAAGTGATTATAAGGGATAGAAAACAGATCAAAGTAGATAAAAAAGGCAAACTAAGCTTAATATACTAAATAGATAGCATATTCTCACCCTATTCATAACCAAAGAGATGATACAGGCATGATGCAGCTTCTTAAGGGGCAAGCTGCACTTGCTTATAGTTTGGAATCCCTAGGGTGTTCCATTTTCAGGCTAAAAATCACTTTAGCCTGGGTCCAGCACTTCCCCCAGTTCAGTCTTTGTTCCTCAGGTGTTTCCAGGAGTCTTCTTGGGTGGGGAGTCAATGAAGAACCCAGATGATGTCACTCTATTGCTCTGTATAGTTTTTGCATATGGTGGGAACCCTTTGTTTTAAAGCTTGGTTCCCATGCCAGTCAGTGGAAAAATGGAGTCCAAGCACCAGGTGACCTGGTCATGTGTCCCTGTAGAGTCACAGCAGCCATCCCCGATGGGCTGTTTTGGAGTGTTCACAGGAAGGCACACCAGGTGGGAGCTAAGTTTCTCCTACCACCTGTTATTTCTTCCTAATGGCTCATTAACCTAAATGGACCCTTCCCAGCCAACCATCTAGACTGAGAGCATTTTGCCTAATGTTCACAGGAATAGCTACATGTGAAAAAGATACATAGTCAATATTCATAACTTTGGATACAAATATGATACATGTGTACTGTGATGGGTTCCCTCCGGGGTGCCACATGGAACTGGGGTACCACTGAGCCCCCCCGACCCACCAGCCTGGGCTCCCTTTACATTGTACTGCTGTGACAAACTGCCTATCCCACATGTAGCTAGGGACACACCCAGTTGCAGTTACATGCAGATGCTGTGACCAGCCCTGCAATGGGAAGGCTCCAGCTAGGGAACTTCCCAGCTCCTCAGGCACTCACCCCCTCTGGAGTGTAAACCCAAAATTATACTGTCTTGTGTTGCACAGGGAACTGTACAGTGTAAGCTCATGAAATTTGCCCCCGCCCTCAATGAGGAGAGGAATACATAACTGCTTTCTACTCAGAGTTATGACTCCCACACACTGGTTTTAAACAAAGGAAAAACAAATGTATTAACTACAAAAGATAGATTTTAAGTGATAGCAAACAGATCAAAGCAGATTACCTAGCAAATAAACAAAAACACAATCTAAGCTTAATATACTACAGATCGGATATGAATAGCAAACCTTCACCCTAATTGATGATACAAGCAGGCTGCAGCTTCTTAAGGGGCAAGCTGCACTTGCTTATAGCTTGGAATCCCTAGGGTGTTCCATTTTCAGGCTAAAAATCCTTTTAGCCTGGGTCCAGCACTTCCTCCCAGTTCAGTCTTTGTTCCTCAGGTGTTTCCAGGAGTGTCTTTGGGTGGGGAGTTAGTGAAGACCCATGATGATGTTGCTCCCCTCCCTTGTATAGCTTTTGCATGGGATGGGAACCCTTTGTTTTAAAGCTTGGTTCCCACGCCAGCCAGTGGAAGAATACTAATATCCCAAGATGGAGTCTAGCACAAGGTGACCTAGTCACATGTCCCTGTAGTGTCATAGCACCCATTACTTGGAGGTTGTCTGCAGCATCCTCAGGAAGGCCCCCAGGTGGTAGATAAGCTTCTTCTAAGGCCTATTGTTCTCCCTAATGGTTCATTAACTTGAATGGGCCCTTCCCAGCCAGCCATCTAGACTGAGAGCCTTTTGTCTAGTGGGCATTCCCTAGTATAAACACATTCATAATACAGATACATAGTCAATATTCCTAACTTCACATACAAAAATGATACATGCATACAAATAGGATAATCATATTCAGCAAACCATAACCTTTCCGATGACACTTCATGTGCGTTATGTTGCATAAAATATATCATATGAAGAATATGGGGTGCAGTGTCACAAGGTCGTCAATGGCTCTTAGCCAGGATAGGCAGGGATGGTTTCCCTATCCTCCGTTTGCCAGAAGCTGGGAGTGGGCGACAGGGAATGGATCACTTGATTACCTGTTCTGTTCATTCCCTCTGAAGCACCTGGCATTGGCCACTGTTGGAAGACAGATACTGAGCTAGATGGACCTTTGGTCTGACCCAGTATGGCTGTTCTTATGTTCTCACAGGCAAAACCCAGTTGTGGGTTTTGGAGAACTGACATCTACCACATCCTGAAGTTTGAGATGGGGTGACCTCTGATAAGCTTTTTAGCATGTATGTAGTTTCTTTATTGTTTTTAAGATGTTTTCTCGTCAATGCTTTCCTTTTAAGAATAAATGTTTTTGCTTAGAAAGAGTTGTGTGGTGACTTGTAACTGTGTGCAATTATACTGTTCACAGCCTTCAGAAGGAAAGCAAAGATGCTGGCCTGTTTAGGCAGTCTGACTTTCTGGGATTATCACAATGTAATGCAGGGAGCTGCCTTAAAAAAAAACAGGAGGGGGAGAGATGGGGTCTTAGCCCAAGAGAGGAGCTGGGAGTCTTCAGTGGGTGCCCTTAAGGGACCACAGAGGGGGAATGCAGGTGCAGTTCCCCTGAACTGTGCACACACTATTGACATATGTGTTTGGAAAAACTATCTAATACATTTTAGGGTATAGGATTTGGAGTTGAAGGCTATTATTGTAAAGGTTTCTAGGCACAGAATTACCTCTTTCACTTCATAAGTATAAATGAAGAAGTTATTTTGATATATCCTTACCTTAAGACATTACTTGAAACCTTTTTGATGCTCCTACGTGATCCCTGGCCTAACAGGGCAGAGGTACTCCAGAAGAGACAAAGGTTCACCCTAATACTGCTGGCTTCAGCATTATGGCCCTGATCCTACACCCTTCTGAGTCAATGAAAGGCTCCCATTGACTTATTGTTGAACCAAGAGGTGATCACTTATACATAAGAAGAAGAGAATTAATGAATTCTTGCTTGCTTCCTGCTTCTCTTAAAAGAGAAACTTGCAAAGATCCTAACCTTATTTAATTTTCTAATTATAAAATATTTGTATACTTTATAGACTGTGGGTAAAATTTTCAAAAGCATCTACATGACTTGCAATCAGGATGGATAAAAATCCATTATTTTTTTAAAAAATCATTTTTTTTTTTATTTAAATAGGATCTTTTATATTTAAATTGGATTTTTTTGATAAAATGCTTTTTGAGGAAAAAACCTATCTAAAGATAGATACATTATAGCTCAAAGATATCTCAACATGGAATAGGGATTATAAATTCTAATTATAATTAATGGAGATATCCCATCTCCTAGAACTGGAAGGGACCTTGAAAGGTCATCGAGTCCAGCCCCCTGCCTTCACTAGCAGGACCAAGTACTGATTTTGCCCTAAGTGGCCCCCTCAAGGATTGAGCTCACAACCCTGGGTTTAGCAGGCCAATGCTCAAACCACTGAGCTATCCCTCCCCCCATATAACATAATTCTATAGTGTGAGACAATATATTCATGTAATGTTTAAGAAAAGTTTTGTAAAGGAGTTCCAATAGTTCATGGATTAGGGATCCAATCTTATGGGGCTCCAAAGGCTTCTGTATAGATGACTTAGGTTAATCTTTCTATCTACCCAATGGGTCTGTCTAGAAGATACCATCAGAGATGCTTAGTTTTGCAGTTCTCAAACTGTGGATTTGTGTCTCCAGAGATAACATGCTTGTTAACAGCAAAAATGTTTTTAAATCAATAAATAATGTATAGAGGTGAGAAATGACAGATATCAACCCTATTGTCCCTATGCAAATTTATGTACACAGAGTCAATCCCTTACCTCTCTCTAAAAGTACAAAGTTTCAAAAAGTTCAGTGAATAGAAGATTGTTGGGGGCGGAATAGATCTGGACAAGGAGAAGAAGTCTGGAGATAAATGTGAGAAGCGTGGGATAGGCAGTAGAAACAAAAGTGAAACTGTTTGAGCAGCATATTCCAGAAGTCTTGAGGTCTTTCTGAGTGTAGCCTTCATTGATTTGAGATCTACCATACCATTCTCTCGCTAGAAGGGAAAACCTGTAATGGCAGCAGGCAGGGTAAAAGAGACCCTCTACCTGTGGGTAAGACAGGCATGTGTGCAAAATGCAAACAGTGCAACAAAGAAATGCAAGGCCTGGTTGCCTGAATGAAACAACATCATGAGAAGTGTTCCTTCTCAGGAAGAAGCTGCGTTGAAGATGATGAAAGGAACATGTCTGAACATGCAGGATCTTCAGGTTGGTAAACTTTTTTTATTTCATACTTCTTTCTTAACGACTGCCTGTCTTCCTTCTGGACTATTCTTGAATTCTCATGTTTGAGCAAAAAATATAGTTGTTACTCTATGGTACTATCATTTTAGATGCAGTTGTGATAAAAAAATAAATAGCTGAAATAGGCAGATCTTCCTTTTACAATTTCACCTTTAAAGTAGTACTGTCAGTGAATGCAATGAGTAATACTAAATGAGCAGTATATTAATAATAATTAAATAACTGCATTGCTTTATTTTGTTTAGGAGACTCCATCCTCAACATACAGGATTCTGAAGACAATCTACCTTCAAGATCACCATCATTTTCTATAGTTTCAGAGTTATCTGCCAATGATAGTGTTTCAGTCACATCATGTATATCACATAGCCACAGTATATCAGCTGTAGCAAAAAGAAGAAAAAAACATAGATAAGTTTGTGATAAGAACCAGCAGATTACAAAAAAAGATAATTGATGAAAAAATTGCCCGGTTTGTTTATGCAACAAAGTCTCCTTTCTGTATGATTGAGAACCCACACCTCATTTAACATGGTTCAGTCATTAAGACCAGGATATAGTCCACCCAACAGAGCAGATGTCACAGGCAAATTGCTGGATAAAGTGTATGAAAGAGAAATTGAACAGTGTGCCAAAGGTCTAGAGGGTAAAATTGTTAACCTGAGTCTTGGTGGGTGGAGCAATGTCCACAATGATCCTGTTGTTTGTGCTTGTGTGACAATAGAAGAGGGAATGTCTTCCTTACAGAAACAATTGATACATCAGGAAATACACAGCAGAATACTTACAAAAAGTAGCAGTAAAAGCTATAACAAACTGAAAAAAAATTCAAATGTCTAGTACGCAGCTTGGTCACAGACAATGCTGCAAATGTATCCAAGATAAGAAGAAATTATTTAGAAGAGAGTGAAGAGAGTTCCAAGCTAATAACATACGGTTGCAGTGTTCATTTGATGCATCTCCTAGCCAAAGACTTCAGTGTTCCCTAAATAAAGGCTAATGTTGTTGAAATTGCAAAATACTTCCATAACAACCACTTTGCAGCAGCAGCTGCTCTGAAAAAAGTGAGAGGAACCAAGCTAACTCTCCCACAAGACGTGCGCTGGAACTCAGTAGTGGACTGTTTTGAGCACTATGTCAATAACTAGCCTAATCTGATAACAGTTTGTGAACAAAATCGTGAAAAAATAGATTGCACTGTCACAGCCAAAGTTCTCAAAATTGGGCTTAAGAGAAATGTTGAACACTTGCTGAGTACCCTGAAGCCTTGAACAAAATGCAGGGAAATAGCTGTTTTATTGCTGATGCTGTTGAAATTTGGAAGGAACTGAGTGAGATCTTAAAAAGAGAAATCTGCAATGACTGAGTTTAAACTACAAGCATTAAAAAAACGAATGGGACAAGCACTATATCTAGCTCATTTTCTTGCAAATATTCTCAATACTCGATCCCAGTGTCAAACTGAAGAAAAGGAGTTGGCTATGACATGGACATCCAGCAATCATCCCTCCATAATGCTGTCACGTTATTGATTTGAACTGGGACCATATATAAAATGGTTGCAACCAAAGTCCTGTAGTGGCACCAAATCTTGTATAAAGGGGGTCAAATTAGGTGTCTTAAGACAAGGTTATGGTTTGCTGGTTATGATTATGCTGTCTATATGTGTGTATCAATTTTGTAGTTGAAGTTATGAATATTGGCTTTATACTGTCTCTATTTCAAACTTATGCTATGCTTCTGGGAAACTTCCCAGACAAGATGGTGTTAGCGCTGTCTAGCCTGCTTGTTGGCTCATTAAGGACCATCAGCTATACAATTAATCCATTGAGACAAGGCAAATACACCTTGCAACTCAGCAAAGTATGCAGGGACTGGCCCATGTGACTCCAGACTCCATTTTGCTGTAATTTTCCACAGTAAGGACAAGGAGGTGTTCTTACACCTGGAAAAGACCAGAAAAGGCTGATGCCTCTCCTCCATCTTGTCTTCAATCCTGCTTCTTACCTCTGGAGGGACTTTGCTACAAACAGAAGCTCTACACAAAGGACTGATGACCCATCCCAGCTGGGGATGTATTCCAGAGACTTGATTTTGAACTTGCAGTTTATTTCATCACTGTTACAAGCCTGAACCAAGAACTTTGCCATTACTGTATGTAATTGATTCCATTTAACCAAGTCTAGCTCTCCTCTCTATCTTTTTCCTTTTGTGAATAAACCTTTAGATTTTAGATTCTAAAGGATTGGCAACAGCGTGATTTGTGGGTAAGATCTAATTTGTATATTGACCTGGGTCTGGGGCTTGGTCCTCTGGGATCAGGAGAACCTTTTTCTTTTATTGGGGTATTTGGTTTTCATAACCATTTGTCCCCATAACAAGTGGCACTGGTGGTGATACTGGAAAACTGGAGTGTCTAAGGGAATTGCTTGTGTGACTTGTGGTTAGCCAGTGAGGTGAGACCAAAGTCCTCTTTGTCTGGCTGGTTTGGTTTGCCTTAGAAGTGGAAAAACCCCAGCCTTGGGCTGTAATTGCCCTGTTTAAGCAATTTGTCCTGAATTGGCACTTTCAGTTGGGTCCCGCCAGAACCAGCATCGTTACAAATGCCAACTATAATAAACTTCAGAGCTAAGGGTGAAGCATTCAAGAAATATGTTTGATGATGATCTTTTTAAAGAAAGTCACACCAGTGAATTGGTGGAAGTCACTTAAGCACTTGGATTCAGACACTGTTAAAGCTATAATCTTACTTTTAACAGCAGTAGCTTCTTCTGTTGGTGTAGAAAGAATATTTTCTTCCTTTGGACTAATTCATTCCAAATTGAGAAATTGTTTGGGACCTGAAAAAGCAGGAAAGCTTGTTTTTCTATTCCAAATTATGAACAAACAGGAAAATGAAGGTGAAGATGACTGAGTTAGCTGCAGAAGCCAACATTTTAAGTTTCTCATGTTGACCTGGCTGACATAGTCGATGTAATTTTTTTAAAATTTCATTTAACTATTTTAGTTAAAAACAATTTTTACAAAAACGAACCTGATAATAAAAAAAAACTTGAATGTTTAACTAAGTTCAAAAATTCATGTGCTTGTTTTGTTAAAATATTATATGTTTGCCGTTGAAGAAAAAAATCCAGAATACATAATGTTGTTTTAGTTAAATAAAACTATTTAAATGTCTGTCTGGTGATGTTCTCCTCCTAATACAGCATGGCAAGAAAATCCTCCAAATATTAATGATTAACCTGTTGAATTGGAAATAGTTCACCTCCCAATGACTTCATAAATATCTGCTTCAATTACCTTTTGGTAAATGAAATTACCAAACAATCATTCAATTTCTGATATAGCTGTAAAACGAATCTGAAAAGTTTTCAGAATAAATCACTTAAAAATGTATAGTGTGTACCTTCTAAAAATGAAACCCACATCTATCTCTGAATTGTGAAAAACGTAGTAAGGTAATAACAACCAACAAGAATGCACTTTTATGTAGAAATCCATGATTAAATCCATGATTAGTCTTTCCGGACTAGTGATTTAAATCCTGATTTAAATCAAATCCACCCTGCCTTGCAATATCAGATACTTACTTGTTTTTATATTTTGAAGTTTGTTTTGGGTGCAGTTGTATAAGCTGTACCTTAATGCCATTAAATGAATGCAGAATGAATAACGTTTACTATGTCATTTATTTGACAGATCTGTTTGAACTTTGGAAATGGACTTCACGTAGAGGTAGGCAATGGCTGAGAAATAAATACAATGTCCATGTGTAGAAAAGGTTTTCTGAGCAAACAGTAAACAAGAAAAAAACACTTTACTTATAACTAGTAAATAGCTTGAGTTGCTTTGATGTAGACACAACACAAAAGTCAGTATATCTACTGCTTACTGCGGAAATATAGTTGAATAGGCCCAGTCCTAAACCCATCAACATTAATGCTATTTTCCATTGGGAGAAAACTTCCCTAGAATATTATGGTTGAGATTAATCAACTGAGAGATTCTCTGAGTTAATGGTATTAAGGTGGCTGGTATCAAGGTGAGATTCACAAGGGGACTTAGGCACTTCACCACCACCATCTTTTGTGCAGTTTTAGTTATGCATAGAGCATTCCTACTGCACTGGGCCCTGAAAGCATGGGTGAATACCTAGTCTGAGAGTCCCACTGGGGCTTAGGCACGAGTAAGAAACCAAACTGCTCAGCAGTGTCAAGTTAGGGAGCTGCCTTCATGCTCAGCAACCAAAATTTAGGCACCTCTGGGATTTTAATGGAGGAAACTTGGGTGCCATGGGAGTTTAAGCACCTCCAGGAATAGGCAGTAGCTAAGCAGTGGTTTTGTGAATGCCAGTGGTGTCTGTATGTTGAATTTAGGCATCGAGCTGCCATTTTAGGACCTAAGACTCCGTCATGAATCCCACCCCAGATCTGAATCTGGATACTGAGAGCCACTGCACTGAGTAAGCCAAGCAGTGGGACAAAACAGGTGGGTCTCCATGGGAAAGAGGATAAGGTAGTGGAAGCAAGTAGTTCACAAGTCTCTGAGTTTGACAAGATTATGGCATACAGGTGACAAAGAGCGAGTGGGAGGATGAATGTGGAGGGCTCTGGCTCTATGGACAAGGTGGAAGGAGCAGCAAAAGAGAAGATGGAGGTTGTTTGATGGGGGTGAGGGAGGTTTGAGAGGAAGGTAAACAGGAAAATGTGAGAGGACTCTGAGATCTTTAAAATAGACTGCATAGATAACTTTCTCCTCTGGTCTGATAGCCACCACTTTAATTCACAACCATTCTGAGAGATTTGACTAATTCCCAGTGATCTCATAATTTATATTTATTTATTTTAAACCTGGCCTTTTTAAGTGAGCCTTTAAAAGAAAAAGACATATTTCTTTCTTACGTGGGTTTTCAGGGAAGAGTCTGACCCTTATGATTAAAATAAACCATACTTATTAGGAAAAACAATCTAGGGTAGAAACAGAGTGTAAATTTAAACAATCAGCCTGTTTAATTAAAATTACATGCAGAAAATGACATCCAGAAGTTCTGGACACAGTAGTGGTCAATTGAGAAAAGTATTAGTGTTTAATGGCTAAAATGTAATGTTGGAATTTAAACCTGCTTTTTTCATAGGTTTTTAATCAAGCTGCCAAAAATGACCATCTGTCTAATCAGAATAGTAAAATCAGACAAAAGCGGGAATGGATTGTTCCACCTGCTAGGGTTTTGGAAGAGGATGACAGTGTGACGAGAAAACCAATTGCTAAAGTAAGTCAGAGAACAGCTGAAACACAGTAAGATGGGGAACATTATTGAAAGTACATTGTTGCATGTAAAATATGACTGGGGCCTACTCTAAACACACAAACCATTAAGAACACCCTCCAATTCTTTAAGCCAGCAATTTAAAGAAAATGTTACCTTGGCAATGATCTCAACAATGGTATTTTGAGCGTGAATGCTTTGCAAGATTAGGCCAACAGTAACTGTTGCTCTTATTATGCCTTACAAAATTGGGGTTTTCTTCACCAATGTATCTGTTCAACAATGAATAATATGTAATAAATAACTAAAAATCAAACAAATGTAACAGTTGCTGTAAGTTCTACACAACATATGAACAACTTTATTTGTGCAGTACTTAGTATATGTGTCAAGTTCCTGTATTTTACAGTGTTTCTTTGAATGTTTTTTTTTTGTTTGTTTGTTTGTTTTTAGAAAAGGTGTCTGTGGACACTGCTTAATGTTGGTTGGCCTTAATTTGCCCCTCCTGCCTTCTGTGTATGCATTATGATACAGTATTTAATTAAATGATCAAATAGTATGTTTTTCCACATGACCCCGCCTCATTCGGTGCACAGGAAGGATGGTGCTTTATTAATGAACTGTGTGTGTGTGTGTGTGTCTCCATTATTAAATATGTGGCCTCAGGTCTTATTTACTGCACATTGTTCAAACTCTGTTCTGAAGAAGGAATTTTTAATTTTCCTTTCGACTTTTATATGGTGCTCATCACTAGAGTATCTGAGAGCTTCACAAACATTAATCTATCTTCATAACACTCTGTGTGGAGGAGTGATATCCCCATTTTACAGATGGGCTGCAGAGGCACAGAGAGATTAAAATCAAAAGTATTCATTATTTTGGGTGCTCCACTTAAGAACATAAGAATGACCATACTGGGTCAGACCAAAGGTCCATCCAGCCCAGTATCCTGTCTGCTGACAGTGGCCAATGCCAGGTGCCCCAGAGGGAGTAAACCTAACAGGTAATGATCAAGTGATCTCTCTCCTGCTATCCATCTCCATCCTCTGACAAACAGAGGCTAGGGACACCATTCCTTACCCATCCTGGCTAATAGCCATTAATGGACTTAACCTCCATGAATTTATCTAGTTCTCTTTTAAACCCTGATAGTCCTAGCCTTCACAACCTCCTCAGGCAAGGAGTTCCACAGGTTGACTGTGTGCTGTGTGAAGAAGAACTTCCTTTTATTTGTTTTAAACCTGCTGCCCATTAATTTCATTTGGTGGCCCCTAGTTCTTATAGTATGGGAACAAATAAATAACTTTTCCTTATTCACTTTCTCCACACCACTCATGATGAATAAGATGTGTAAGACCTAATTTTTCAGAGTACTTAGTATTATATAGCAACCAACTTCTATTGACTTCAGTTACAGCTGTCAGTGCTCAGCACTACTGCAAATCAGAACCCACAGTGTCAAGTTGGGCACCCAGAAAATGAGGAATGCACAGTTAGTGACCACGAGTGAAAAACTTGTTTTAAGTGGCCCGGTGGAAAAAATATCATGTAATTAAATACTGTCATAATGCATACACTCGGGGACCATTTCCTGACTTCTGAGTGCTTGACTTTGCAGCCTTAACATGTAATTTCTTAGGTTTTTAAAAAAGCAAACATCAGAAACAGAAATTCCATCATGTGGTATAATGACAACCGCAGGATTGGAATCTTTAGATTCACTGTGCAGTTCTCTGGCACTTGATCTAAAGGAGTAACTGATAGCAATAATAGTTTTTCATCCTTTGTGTGGATCAGAACTACAAGGGAATGAAACGCACATTTGACAGTGGCATTCACAGATATTTGCTGACAGCAGAGGACTGGTGAGATTCATCAATCTTGGATTCCATTTTGGTCTCTCAAGGGAGGTGTGCTGTGGTGAATGTAGACCCTTCTTGTTTCCTTCCCTCCCCACTTCTGTCCTGTCTAATCAAACTTGTCTCTCTTTCCCACCCCAACCATGTTCTTATCCCAGTCTCCACTTATCAGGTTTCGCATCCCAATCTCTTTGCTCAATCACTTTTGTCTCCCACTCCAGGCTCCCCATCTGAGTCCCAGGCTCAACCTCTCCTCCCAGTCTCAGTCATCTTGCCCAGCCAGTCCTAGACCTTCCCCAGTTTCCTAGTTTTTCATCTGATCTTAGTGTTCCCCCCCCCCCCCCATGCACGCCAACTGGCTTCCAGTCATCCCCTCACCAGCTCTGTCTCCTTGACCAAGCAGGCCCAGTCCCCCTGCCTCCTCCCCCCACACCCAGGCTCCCTGTCTAGCCAGTCCCCAGCCTCTCCTTCCCCACAACTTCTAGTCAGAGTTTCATTCCCTCACCCATGCCAGTCTCATCAGTTCCTTGTTCTGATCTACTCCATTCCCTCTCCATTGGGTCTGGCTCTTGTCCCCTCTGCATTTGAATTAGGCAGCTTCCTCCATCATGCTTCCTCAGTGCCAGCAGGGGACGGTCATTGACAGCCAGGTTCTCTTCTCTCAGTTACAGTGCCCAGCATGATCCCAGCCCAGAGTATTAATTACAAGGGAAGTCTGACTTTGCCCTTTTAGCGCTGGGCTACCAGAGCATGCTCAGTCATTCTGTGGTGATGACACATGATAATACTCCACCATACATAGGAACCATGAGGGGATGAAGCATGCTCATTAAGTCTGGAATCTTGAGAAGATTCAGCTACTAAACTCTAAGAAATGTCTACTAAGCATGGGCATGAACTGATATTTTTCAAAGGCTTTTCACTTGGCCAAATTTGGACAGTTTTTCATAAGAACTGAAAAAGGCATATTCTTGACATAAAAACAACCCTTCATACCAAATTTTATGCCCCTGGTCCCTAGCACGAGGGCACGAGATCCATTCAAAAATAGATCCTTAGAACATTTTAAATATTGCAAAATATTTTTCCCAACCATGTTCTCAGAAATGGCTGAACTGTTTTGGCTGAAACTTTAAAAAAAAATTCAACCTGATGAAAACACCCAACATGGAGAATTTTAGCCAAATGGTTTAAGTTTGGCAAAGCTATAAGCAACTGAAAAGAGGATCTTATAATAGGAAGTGTTGGGCAATCTTAATAATAGACAATGATGGCAATTAATTTTAAAAGTTGTCAGCCCTGCCTATAATGACATAAAGCAAAAGTTTTAGGACCAGATTGTATAATTTGCATTGTAGGTACAGCTCTGAGAAGGATTATGTCTCAGGCCTGGTCTACACTGGGGGGCAAGCGAGCTAAGTCGGTCTAAGTTACGCAACTTCAGCTACGAAAATAACGTAGCTGAAATCGACATACTTACAGCTACTTACTGCGGTGTCTTCACTGCGGTAAGTCAACTGCTGACGCTCCCCAGTTGACTCCGCCTGCACTTCTCAGGAGTTGACAGGAGTGCGCTTGGCGGTCGATTTATTGCGTCTTCACTAGATGCGATAAATCGACCCCCTGCTGGGCCAGTCGCTCGGAAGGTAAGGGTAGACATGCCCTCAGGAGGCTCCCAGAGACACAGCAAAGTGCACAAAATTGCTACGTTCCTAATGATGGTACAGAACATTCACTGTGGCATACCCAGTTAGTTCTGAGAGTCACTACAGAGTGGTGGGAGAGGCCGTGATTCTCCTCTTCCACGCCCCTTTTGGAGTGGTTTGTGCTTCTCAGGTTTTGTTGGAAGGAATAGTACCTGCACTCTGTCCTTGCACAGGACATGTGGGGTTCCAGCTCCTTGCATCCTTCACTGCCTCTTTGCACCCAAAGAAAGGCCAGGCAAAAGCTAGACCTTAATTTTGTAGTTGCTCATATTTTTACAATAAATAACTAGCATCTTTTCTTGTCCTTTTTAAACATTTTTTTTTCCTGAAAATTAAAGAGAATGCACCATAGCTTCCTTTACATAGTTGGGGCATGTACTATAACTTGCTTGTTGTCCATAGTATGTTTATATATGTTTTTTAAAGAACTTCCATTTACTGAGTGCAATTAACTCTGTTAATTCCTGTTGTGTTCCTGTTAGATAACTTCTGATCATGAATACGAGCCAGAGGTGGTAATTACTTACACAATTTCTGGCCAGGGAGTGACAGAACCACCTTATGGATTGTTTGTTATCAATGGAAAAACTGGAGAACTGAGCATAACAAAAAGAGTTGACCGAGAAAAAACTCCAATGTTCTTGGTAAGTTGAATTAGTGGGCTATAACTTTCTTTTTTCTATATGTGCTCTCTTTTTAACTTTTCAAATTAATTGCCATCTCTTTGTTTTAATGTCTCTTGACTTTTTCTCCAATGCAAAGTGATAATTTAACAATTTATATCAATGGGGATATTCCTATTTTCCTGTTATTTATTTGTCTATTTCAGGTTAGAGGTCATGCACTTGATCAGAATGGGAGAAAAATGGAAGAGCCAATAGACCTGACAATTCAAGTTGATGATATAAATGACAATTACCCAGTGTTTTCAGAGAAAGTTTTTACTGGCTCTGTTGAAGAGTTAAGTGAATCAGGTAAAATACTATTTTTCTAATTGTATTAACATATTAAATAATGGTGCTATGTGGTCACTTAACCCCTCCTGCCATTACTTTTTTTATAACAGTCCTGTATGGTATGCTTTTCACCACTTCCTAACTAGAGCAGTATATTTGGTTTTACTTATTCTCTCAGGAAAAAGACTCTTGAAAGTAAACAGACACAAACTTTTTAGTGACAGTTAGGGTTGCATCAGGACACACCTCATCAACTCAAAACCTGAAAAGCATGGAAATAATTTAAAGGAAAAGTCTCCTGCATTCCTTATCATTTCATATAGCCCATAGCACTCTTAACACTACATAAGGCTTTCATGTCCACCTCCAACAGATACTGAAAAGCAATAGGGACTTTTGCTTCATTAGGCCTGCAGTATGATACAAAATCTTTATCCTGACCCCAGACACTTTTGTATCAGCAGATACAAGCACTGTCACGATGTCTGGAGTGGTTCACGATTCTGAGTGCCAATCTCAGGGCAGACTGTCAAAAAGCAGGCAGACACCCCAAAGGGGTTGTATGTTCTATAATTAGATTTCACCAGCTCAGTAACAGATGTGAACTCCTGAAACACTGTAACAGCCTTACCATAGAGTTACAGACACTCCAGTCTATCTTGCCATCCAGGCAAGCTGGATGGATTGATACTTTGTTGCTATACTCCAAAGATCACAAAAGATTCAGGTTGCTTCCAGTCCTAAGAGACCAGTCACTTATTCCAGGTCAATTTGTACCTTAGATCTCACACTAAAGACAATGTTTGTAGCTGATCCTATAGTAAACTAACTAAGGATTTATTAACTAGGAAAAAAGAAATGGGAGAGTTATTTACAGGTTAAAGCAGGCAACATGTATACACAAATGAGTTACAGTCTATGGTTCCAATAGGTGACAGAGTTGTAATCTGTTAGCACTGAATGTCTTTTAGGGCTAATCCAGGTTAGCCCTAGAGATCTCTGCTTTTGTTTCCTAGCTCCAGCCCTGTGAGAGTCCAAACAGCAAAGAGATGAAGATTTTTTTTATGTCAAATATGTTTATTTCCTTCTTCCAAAATTCAAGGTGATGGGATGATTTTTCTTGCACGTAGCACCTTCATGGGTGTAAGAGTGCCATTAGCCCTGTCTTTGTATCACAATATTCTACAATAGCACACTTAGTTTTGATAGTCCTTCTCGATGGGCAGGGAACCCCCTCCTTCTGCCTGGGTTCACAAGTTCAGAGCAAGCATTTTTACAGTTATAAAGTAAAAATTACATATTAACGTATAGCATGGGATAAAGATGTTACAAGTAAAATTAATAATGCATGCTGCAACTTACAAGTATTTTATAGAGTCTAAATGCTAAACACATCCTTAAAAGTCTAGCATCTATCTTGAACAATACTAACATACAGGTGAGCGGTATGGTGTGCAGGGATTGCAGCCCCATTCCAATTCAGCTTTCAGGAGTGGATCACATATCCTCATTCCCATTTCAGTTCATCAGGCAAAGCATATTCACTTGCATGTTTAACTGCAGGTTAGAGAGGAATATTTCACCCCTACCAATTGCTGGCCTCATCCAAAGCCCATTGAAGTCAATTACAGTCTGTCTGTTGACTTCAGTGTTTTCAGATCAGGCTTCTGGGAGGTGAAAACATCGTGTTGTCAGTAGTTAAGAAAAGAGTGTTTTGGGAAAACAGTTTGATAAATCCTTTACACTGTATCCTTTTCAGCCTGATGGTGATCATAAGGAAGAGGTTATTGAGGGTCTGCTCTTGTGAGGTGCTGAGCTCCCTCAATTCAAATGGGAGCTGTTTAGTGATCAGCTTTGAAAATCAGGTAGGATTCAGGCAAAATTAGATATAGACTTAAGTGTCTAACTGGATACCCCAGTTTGAACTAAGATCCGCCTTCTTCAAAAGCACAGACTCCTGACACTTGAGCTAAAAGAGACTTTCCATCATATGCTAGCAGTATAAAGCCTATGATATATAAATGAGTAGTTCTGACTATGTATGTGTGCCACTGACATCGGAGGGCAGTGGCACACATATATAATGGTCAAAGGACTGTTTTCAACAGGCAACCTGTTTTAGAGAGTCAGGCATGGGAGATAGGGCAGATGATTTAAACAGACTTTTTTGTCTCTGTTTTCTGTTTGTATTAAATTATACCCATGCAGTTTCTATCATTTTTTAAAAACTTTTAGTTAAAGGCCACCCATATTAGGCCATTTGTCTCTTCTGATCTACTGAGGCTTTAGTACAGAGGTGGGCAAACTACAGCCCGCGGGCTACATCTGTCCCGCGGGACCCTCATGCCTGGCCCCTGAGCTCCTGGCCCGGAAGGCTACTCTGGCCCCTCCCCTGCTGTCCTCCCTCCCCCGCAGCCTCAGTGCGCCGCACTGCCAGCGCAACACTCTAGGCTGCCAGGCAGCACAGTTGCAGAGCCGCAGCCTGCGGTTCTCTGTGCTGCATGGTAAGGGGGCAGGGAGCAGGGGGGGTTGGATAGAGATCAGGGGAGTTCGGGGTGGTGGTCAGGGGGTGGGGATGTGGATAGGGGTTGGGGTGGGTCAGAGGGCAGGGAACAGGGGTCAGATGGGGCAGGGGTCCCAGAGGGGCAATCAGGAATGGGGAGGGGGGTTGGATGGGGTGGCAGGGTGCAGTCACGGATGGAGGGGCCGGGGGTGGTCGGGGAGCAGGGGGTGGTGGATGGGGCAGGAGTCCTGGGAGGGATGACCGGGAACAGGGGGATTGGATGGGGCAGGAGTCCCAGGGGAGCCGTCAGGGGGTGAGAAGCTGGGGGGTCGGATAGGAGGCAGGGACCGGGCCACGCCTGGCTGTCTGGGGAGACACAGCCTCCCCTAACCGGCCCTCCATACAATTTTGGAAACCCACTGTGGCCCTCAGGCCAAAAAGTTTGTCTGCCCCTGTTTTAGTATGTATATCCATGATGTGCATTTGTTTGCTTGTACACACTATCTAATGACATTGTTGAAAGTGTTAAATAAGACATTTCTCCAACTCTTAATAAAAGCAGTAATTAGAAGTACAACACAAAACAGTTAAGTGGTTCTGAAAACTCTCCATTTTGTATTCTATAAATGATACTTGCCAATACATAAACAAGGGCAATATAAATCTATTTGGGTTTTTTGTTTTGTTTTGTTTTTTAATTCTCAGGTACACTTGTGATGAGGATAAATGCAACCGATGCAGATGAGCCGAATAATCTAAATTCCAAAATTGCTTTCAAGATTCTTGAAAATTCTAATTCATTCAGTATTCTAAAAAACACCGGTGAGATTATAACATCAACATTATACCTTGACAGAGAGGTAAACTACACTTTTATATTGGCTCTTTCCCAGAGTTTTAACAACACTATATCAGCCCTCTTCCCTCATTGCTGCTTCGTCCTGTTTACTAGATGAGGACTGGATACATAGAGCTTCTGACCCACAACCTCCATCTCCATGGCCCTCCTGGAAGTGAAGGCATAGCCCTTTTCCTAGATTGGCTTTCTCCCTCTGTGTCTGCTCAGCTGTGCTGGCTGGTGCATTTTTTTGGGTTAAGAGTTAAGGCTCTGCTCACCCAGTCATACTCAACTGCACAGGAGGGGAGTATTGGCCCAATAACAGCTTGTCTGTCCCCACTACATTGTTGCCCACAGTATGAGTAGCAATCAAAGGGGGGCGCAAGGGGGTCTCCTTATTCCATCATGTGAGCAAACTGCAAGGATCACGATCTGATTCTGTAAGACTGCTGGTACATAGAGCTGGCCCTAGATTTTGTGGGTTTATATTACAAATTAAGACATGGATTGCCACAGGCAGACTTCTGTAACCCATTGTTAACATGCAGTTTTTAAGTGTTAGCAACAACTTTATTGAACCTACTAACTTGTACGTAATGCTACATATTCTTATTGGCCAATAGGTGGTGCTCCTTCCATTAGCTATCTACATGTATACAAACCTGCTGTCTTTATAGAGCACTCTCATCACACCCACATTAGCATTCTGGTGGTGGGAGGATATGGCAGGAAAGTTTGTCATTAAGGGGATACACCTGTTGAAATGTTTTCAGCAGTTACAGAGGTGCTTATTGTTACTTGGCAGGAGTGTCAACAGAGGGTTCTTCAGCTATGAGGGATGGAGGACCTGTGAAATTTAGCCCCTCAGTTCATCTTTCAGGATACATTGAGGGGGTGATGGTGGTGGGTCAGTTGGTAGAAGTAGTCCTGGGTGATATTGGGAATTGATGCTGACAGAGTGACATTACCACCTACACCACAGGAAATGTTTTTGTCACCCAGTCTGCAACTCCACATGCCCTCCACGGGTGATAGAAAGCATGAGTGTACTAGCCATTTGCACTTGCTTTCACAGTGAATATGTTCTTATTACAAAAACATAGTAAGTACAGCATGGTACAGTTGTGTGGGCCCAGATCCATAAAATAGACATAGGCATTGTGATGCTGAGCATCACGGTGCCTAATTTTTAGGCATCTAGAAAATCACAGGGACAGTAGTGAGATGCACAAAGCTAAGTGTCTAGACTCCTACACAATAAATAGGGAGAGAGAGAGGAATCTTAGAATGTGATCCATAAAGCCAGCATGGGAAGTGGGCAGCCACTTAAGCTAGCCAATATAAGATGCTAAGCCCCTCCCCTCTCTGAGTTCAGTACCCAAGTCCAGACTGTAGAGAGATATCTAGCTTTGCTTGTGATTCACAAACCAGGGGCAGATTGGCATTCAACTGCCTACATCACGGGTATGGGCACCTCCCATATAACCTTTAACCCAGTGGTTAGGGTACTCACTCGGGCTGTGAGAGACCCCCAGTCAAGTCCCCCCCACTGCCTGATGAGGAGAAGGGATTTGAACAGGGATCTGCCATGTCTCTTAAGTGCCCTAATCACTAGGCTATAACGTGATTCCAATTCTCTCTGGCTCATTTAATGTTTAATTACTCAATTATTTAATCTCTCTTATTGAAGTTCCACTTTGAGGAAGCCCCACATCAGAATATTCTGTAGGCCAGTGGTTAGAGAGCTCCCCTAAGAGGTGGGAGACCCCTGTTCAATTCCCTTCACCTCATCAGGCAGAAGGGGGCTTGAATAGAGGGCCTCTCACATCCTGGATGAGTACCCTAACCACTGGACTAACGGTTATAAAGGAGGTTCTCCTCTTTTCCTTCCCCCATCTGTTTTGTGTGGAGTTAAGCGGGCTTTCTGCATGCCTACTGGATTGGGCCAAACGTACAATTCAGGCAGGAGAACATATGTATTTCCCCTCATCTGTGGATCACTTTGGGGCATAGGGGGGAGACAGGCGCCTGGGTGCCTAGAATGAGGCAGCAGTGCACATGCCCAGAGGGAAATAACTAAACTATTAGTATAAATCTTTACTAATTATTTCTGTAATCTGTGTATAATAATGTAACAATAATTATTTTATCATATATAGTATACACTATAACTTTCCCTTTCCTCCAGCTATGGAGTGACCATTTTCTAGCCCCAGTTAAAGGACAATGATAAAATTCCCAAAGCCCTTTGTGCTGGAGTTGTTACTCTTGTTTCTTTTATGTTTCTCACATTCTTTCCATCCTTCATTTACTAAGTTATTTGGAAAAATGCTAAGGGGATTCCTGAGCTCAGGACTCTGGTGGAACAACTCAGTTATCAGGATGGTTATGATGAATGGAATTTAATATTAATTAAACATACTGCCATAGTCAGCCATTCCATATCAAAGAAATAATAGAGATAATGTACCAGAGCAAAAAATGTTTTATATAATTTTGTAATTGATTTCTGTATAGATTTAAACACTTATTTTTGAATGTAACACAGAAACAAAGTAGCTACACTTTGACTGTAGAAGCAAGAGACAGAGGTGGAAGCGAAATTGGGCTAGCTACAACCAGTACTGTAAAAATCGAGATTTTGGATGTCAACGACAATATGCCTGTTCTTGAAAGGGAGACAGTAAGTATGTTTGTTTGTTAACAGCCTCTGTGTGTTCCTATGTCTGGTAATAACAGATAATTTACTATCACCAGGCGCGCACAAAGGACTCATTTTGCCATAATGAAATACAGCAGACTTAACATTTTTTAAAAGGTCTATTGTTTGATTGCAGTATGAAGGCAGTGTTGAGGAAAACAGAGCAAATGTGGAAATTATGCGACTGCAAGTATCTGACAAAGATGAAAAATTCTCTGATAATTGGCTGGCAAACTTTACAATTGTCTCTGGGAATGAAGGGGGTTATTTCCGTATAGAGACAGATGCTCAAACAAATGAAGGAGTTTTGACTCTTGTGAAGGTAAGTGTATACTGTAGAGTGTCTTTTTTTTTTTTAATCATAAGACTTTTAAATATTAAAATTAATATCCTATGTAATTTATTCTAACAAAAACTATTTACATTTTACCAGCGTGTGAATAGCAAATAATTTACATGTGGAACACTCCTCCACTCCTCTATATTTTACCTAGATGTACTGAGTATGTACGTAATATAAAAACAAAGGAAAGCATGTTTCCCTTCCGTTTAGGAGACCAGGGTCCCATTCTTGACTCTGCCATTGATTCTGTGTGTGACATCAGGTAAATCATTTAGAGCCTGATTTTGCAGGCTGCTGAGCATCCCCCGTCTCCCCTAAAGTCAACATGAGTTGAGGATGCTCAGCAACTCTCAGCATATCTCTGTGCTTTGGTTTCCCTTTCTTTAATTTGTGGGTAACAATGCTTAACTACGTTTATCAAGTGATTTAAGCCCTACAGATGAAACAAACTTTCAGTGCTAAATATGATAATGATTAGAGGGCAAAAGCTAGAATATACGACAGCTAGTATGGAACTGATTCATTCTACTTCCTTTTTCCAATTGTGACGCCTGGAGTGAGAGTCCATCCCCAAGGCCAGAAGATAGGGTTGTCTCCAAAGTCAGCGACCTGAAGCTATTACTTTGAATTTATCCATACAAATGACAAGATATTGTATTCTTATTCTGTATACTATTTTACGACATTATATATTAAAACGAGACTTGACAAGTTTAAATAACACTTATTTTTTCTGGTGCTGTCAATCGGGCACCTTTAGCTAGCCTTAATCCCTTCATTTTTTTTAAACAAAGAAAATTTTTTTAAAGATTGAACTTTTAAACATTATTTGGGTGTCAAATTCTGTGTTTACTTTTTGAGTGAAGTTTCGGTTTTTGTGTGTGTGTGTGTGTGTGTCCTTTTTGCAGGAGCTCAATTATGAGGAAATGCAAACCATGAACTTGAGTGTTATCGTTACAAATAAAGCAGCATTTCACAAATCAATTAGTAATAGTTACAAAGTAAAACCAATTCCAGTCACAATTAAGGTGAAAAATGTGCTAGAGGGCCCTGTATTCAAACCCAACACAAAGGTGATTGAAACAAGTGAGACTATGACGATAAACCAGATTATTGGGAGATATCAAGCCTTTGATGAAGACACTTCAAAAGTACCAGAACATATTACGTAAGCATCATATTTTTATTAATTAGCAACATTGCCATTTATAGAATGTCACATTAAATCTTTGTATCAAACAAACACTAGGTTGAAATTACTTCATAGTCACGCTGTTTGATAGATGTGTCTAATTATTACAGTATAAATGAGATGGGTATTCTATAGGGTTTTATGTAGAATGTATGGGCTTTTTATTTTTTAAATAATTTTGCTTTTGTGTTAGTTCATATGATGAGAAGTGCATCTCCCTACAGAAACAATCTGTATTGACGTATCCATTTAGTAAATCTACAAGTATATCAATGCATGACACTTTTGGTTTCAGTCTGTGGACTGAGGTTTAGGATGAAACCTGTAGAAATCCCATGAAAATGGAGATATAGTGGTATAGAGCAAATATTCGACGTGTGTGTGCGTGCAAAGCAGCTTCAACCCCCGTGGTTGTCTTGCTCATTATAATTTGATTATTTTTTTTTAATTTCTAACAGATATGTCAAAAAAAATGATAAAGATAATTGGATCATGATAGATTCTACTACAGCTGAAATCAAGCTAATAAAAACACCTGATTATGAGTCCTCTTATGTAATTAATGGTACCTACACTGCCACCATTCTGGCCATAACTAAGGGTAAGTTGTGAGGCATTAGGTTTCTTCATGTCATATGCATTCATAAGCCTTTCTTTACAAACTTTCTGTATTGCTGAGGCCTGAACCTAATGTTGCACTGCAAGAGAGCAGTCTTACCATCTGATCAATACCCATTTAGGGCTAAATATTACCGCCTTCTGTTGATGAGCACTCCTATCAAAATGAAAGCAAGTGCTCACCAACATAAGCTGTATAGTCTAATCCTTAACAGTGTAAAAGTCAGGTTCTCTAGCATAAGCAGGCAGGGCTCCTTTGGCTGCATTGTCTATATATATATTATGGTCACTTCCTTGTTTAGTTTGAAGTCCTTATGCTATCTGGAAGACGTTTTTGCTGTCATTTTTAAAACCACATATAAATATAAAAAGGTTTCTAAATTCTGTACTTTGTTTTATTTCAAAATTTTGATTGTTTCCTTTTTGTAGTTGTTTTGCAAGATGATTAGATTAAAGCGTAAGATTCCCACTCAACTCTGACCCTTGTATGCTAGGTAAAAGCTAGGAACAGCGAAAAGGAGCTCGGAAAGTCACAGCTCCAACTGGGGAGAATTCTCCTGGCACAAAAACTGCAGAAGACCCCCTTGCAAGTACTGGCCTGAGGTGACGGTGGGGCTACAGCCCATATCACTGCGAAGATTCTACACCTGTAGACAGCCAGGGACAGGTTGCCATAACACAGACAGTTCCCCAAGACTGTCTAAATTATGCTGGGGTCTGTTCTGGAAGGGGCTTAAAGCCAAATAACGCTTCCTCCCTCTGGGCTGCAAGTTATGTGCTGTGCCTCTGAAAGGTGTGGTTAACCACAAATGATAGCATGATTGTAGCACAGGTAGGCCATACATGCACCAGTTTTTAATCTAGTTAGCACAGATAACAATAGCAGTGAACATAGGGCAGTATGAACCCTGGCTCAGGCCAGCAACAGAAGTACCTAACCAGGCAGGCTTCTTTCTGGGAGACTAGCCCCTGCCAAAGCTCATGCCACCACATCCTCACTACCACTGTTACCTGTGCCCGCTAGATTAAAGATAGCGGAGGCATGCCTACTGGGCTGCATTCATACCTTCATTTGCGATACAGACATATCCAAAGAGATGCCTCTCAGAATCTGACCTAAAGGCTTCCTTGACAGGGAAAAAATTTAGTCTGGTTGGTTTTTGTTGTTGTTGTTTTGGGTTTTTTTGTTGTTGTGTGTTTGTTTTTAATCAGTCTATTGATCCTAAACTCTTTTTGCTTAGGGACTATTACCAATTTATTGATAGGACTACATTGCAAGAAATGTTTGTGTCCAGAACAGGCTTAATTGAAATACTGCCTATCAAAATGGAAGTGTTGAAATCTCTCAGTAATATGAGTAGAAGATTTGAAAAATCTCAATAGTCCTATGCTGTTTGAATACAATGCAAAAAGAACTCTCAAATACATGGTCTTTCTCATTTGTTGTTTGTAATGGTACTTTTGAACTATAGTTTTCTTTTACTTAGTTTTTAAAATGTATTATATTTAGAAAGTATAACCTTGCAGATATTTCTGTAAATATTAAGAGTTAAATCCTGACCCCATTAAAATCAAAAGCAAAACTACTGACTTCAATAGAAGCAGGATCGGATCCTAAATTCATATTACTGCTTTTTATAATCTTGAAAAAAATATGAAATATTATTTTTTTAAAAGCAAAATTTTTTGCACACACAAGAATTTAAGCTTTCACGTTTATATTTGCAGATTATTCTAAGAAAACAGCCACTGGTACCATTGTAATTCAGGTTGTGGATGCCAATGATAATTGTCCAATCATTGTGACTCCAACACAGACTGTGTGTTCAGATGCAAAGTTCTTCAGTTTTACAGCTGAGGATCGAGATGCTTATCCAAATAGTGCTCCCTTCACTTTTACTGTCATTGATGAGCCTGAAGGGATGACAAAGAAATGGGTAATTGGAGAGACAAATGGTAAGAAAGTATCAATTTGACTTATAATAAACATTTTAGTAAAATCTTTTTCGGTTCTTTGCAGTTCTGCATTTATGTCACATTTTGTTAACTCTGGTCAAATCAGAATTTTAGGGCTTGATCCAGCCAAAAAGGATGTGCACATCTGTGCCACACCAGGAGAAGCATCAAGCGTTTGAAGTTTGCCTCCTCCCCCTTTCATTTCTAATGGCCATAGAATACAGAATTATGTATTTTGGAGTTGAAGTGGTTCTGTGTAACCTGATCACCTGTATATTGTAATTGGGCTCTTGCGAATGATGTTGGGACTAAGACCCCTTCCCTCCCCCTGTCCCCACAGCATTCAGGTGACAGATGTTCCTTTCTGCGTGACTGAATTTGCAGCCATATAGCTGCAGTCAGCTGCAGGGCTCACATTCCTGAATGGCAGTTCAGGAGCTGAGCTATGGAGAAATAGGAAACTGCCATGCACCCTGCACATCAACTAGATCCTTAATCAGTTGTCCAAGATACTCCAGTACTTTAGGGGGAGGAAGAGGACCCTCACAACGATGTCCATCCGGGTGGGGAGTCCTACTTTGCAAGAATATATTTGCAATATGAAGTTGTGTCTGTACTCGGATTTGGGTGAGGCAGGAGCTCCCCCATTCACAGTCTATTTTCTTTAACCACATCACAATGTGATGAGCAAGGCAGCCTCTCTCTGCATGCTGCCACACCCAAATACCCGTGCAGGTACTTAGAAGAAGTGCTCCAAGTAAATCAAAGAGCTCTTTTGCTCAACTGCTGATCCTCCACTTCCTAGGCAGCTTTACAATTCACCACTACAGAGCTTTGCCAGAGGGCTGCCAGAGCAGAGTAACACCTCTCCAGAACAGATTAGCTTGCCTGCTGCCTAACTAGCATTTACAGTTGCTGTAGCCCTGATAGCGGCAGCTACATTGTTTTGGATGGTATTTAAACATGTCCGTATTATCCAGAATCAGCCCCGCAGTGCCAAGCCCAAATAATACACGATCTCCATGAGGGCCTGACTGGGGAGAGATCCTGCAAGCACTTGTGCTCACATCTAATCAGGAAATGAGGGCGAATCCTTTGATTCCCATACCCACTTCAAAAAATCAATGCATACAGACATGTTGCAGAGCTGTTCTTCATTATACCTATAGGGATACTCCTAGGAACCTGCTCCCACCTTCTCAGCACAATTGCAGTGTTTCCATTATGTCAGGACCCTTCTTACCTTCTGAAAGTGGGAGAGGACTAGACAACTGTAACTTGTTATAAAGACAAATGGTATTTTGTGGGGGTTCATACAGACAATTCAACTTTTAACCAGGCTTTTCCACAATCTATAGAAATTTAGAAATAAACATTGGTTATATTTTGCCAGAGTGTGAATTATATGATGAAAATAGCAATTGGTTGTGAATTAAAGTCAATTCTATTGCATTGGTAGAATTCTTTTTTGTTTTTCTTTAGTAAGAGACTGTGATTTCTAACTTTCTCTCTCTACCCAGTTCTTGTTTCACTGATTATGTTTTTCCTTTACCATGATCTTGTCCCCACAAAGCAACAAGCATGCAGCTGTTACTACCACAAGATGTAAAGCCCAGCACAAATCAAGTTCAAATTTTAGTGAAAGATATGCTAGGTTTAAGCTGTCCTGAAAAGCAGATCCTTACACTGACAGTTTGTACGTGTGTGAACGGGCATTCCTGCCAGGACAGACAAATCGGCTCTTCAGTTGGGCTGGGAGCTGGAGCAATTGCACTAATTATCTTGGCAATTTTATTATTGCTACGTAAGTAACCGTTTTATGTTATTTCTTAAGCACTGCATGTTCTATTGGTACAATACAAAACACCAAAGAAGAAATGGTCCCTACCCCAAGGGGTTTATAATCTGAGTATACTTTGTGGGTGAAATCCTGAGTCCACTGGAGTCAATGGCACCATTCCCATTGACTTTCAGTGGGGCCAAGATTTCACCCTGGAAGTATTAGAACTAGTATGTGGCAACAGGAAACTGTTTCAGTCTTTCCAGTGGCTTTTAAACAAACAATTAACATTTGCTTATGATATACTAAAGGACAGATGATAAAGCACTGAGAAATCCTTTTGGTTTTTCTTAGGGCTCCTCTTCTGGTCCAATGAATCACCACCAGGCCCTTTCTATTCCCTTCAGATAACGTCACCAGGGCTGCCCCTCTCCACTATTCTGGCCCCTTTTCAAAGTGTCAACTCTTTCCTTACTCCAGTAACACAGCTGAAAACACTTGCTGAATGGGGTGGAATCCTCTACTTTGGAAGTGGCAAGATGTTGTGTATATCAAGTCAGCTATTTATAGCAAAAAAAAAACTGGAGGAGGTGGACTTAATGGTATTTATGGCTCAGTGTGGCAAGGTGGTGACTTTAGTGGGACTACTTATATGTACATAGTTAAGCAAATGCATGAGTATTTGCAGAATCAGACCATAGTACACATTCATTATCTATTGACCATAACTAAATAAACCCTGTATTCTATTCCTGAATTTCTAGAAAACTTGCATCTACCCTGTGTGCATGTTCACATAGTCCAAATGTTTATTACCTAACTACAGACAGTTACCTAAACATGATTTGAGTTCTAGTTATCAGACATTTAATGATACATTGTGGTTCCCCTACAGTTGTGCCACTCTTATTGCTGTTTTGCCATTGGGGATCTGGTGCTAAAGGATTCACAGCAATACCTGACAGTAATGAAGAGATGTTACATAAATGGAACAGTGAAGGGGCAGCACCCGAAGACAAGGCAAGTGTACCTTAGCCCAATATCATCTTTGTTTTCTTTTAATTTAACTATTTCAGTTTCCCGCTTGGTGTCAGTTTTAGATTGTGGGTTGAGATTTCAAAGCAGTGCAGGAGATTTAGCTACACGTTAACATTAATTACTTAAAAAAATTGTGTGGCTAAATTCCATACACCGCTCTAGAAATATCAACCAAAGTGTCTAAATTGCAAAGGAAAAGAAGAGTGAAATAATCAAGCAAATAGTGAGTCTCACAGTTCACGACAATTGCACCTGTATTTCCTCCTCGTGGTCTATCAGTGGCACCTGCTCTTGGGCTTCTGGCTCCCCATCCATCACGTCTCCTGGGTAGAGACCTGCGTCTCCCTCCCTCCTAAGGGTTTTTTTTTCCCCAAGCTGCGTAGTTCCCTGCCTACACTGTGAGTTCTCCAGCAAGCCAGACTGTCTAACAGGCTATGACCAGTTGCAATGGCCCAGTTATAAGTTACCACAAGCTTTTCCTAAGCATGCACGTGTATTCTTAAGGTGAAAGCATTCCGGGTGCTTTTATTGTTTTTACTAATATGTTTACCAGAGTTCACCACCCCCTGTCCCCAACAACTCCAGTAGTAGCTCTGGTAAATGTCACTCCTTCAAACCCGTCCACAATGATTGGGCGCCCTCTCCCTCCTACCTAACCACCTTGGACAAAAGGTCATGTCTGTTTGCTGGATCAGAAAGAGGGCCCTGAGAGTCAGTGTAAACTCAGGTTATTTATTCAAAAGACCTTTGTTGTCCTTTGGAAAATCCAGTTTGAACCAGTATATGTGAGCCTTTGCAGATGTTGGTACTTCTAGGGAGGTGTTACAACCTGAGTGAATTTGCCGAATCATCCCTCGCTGTTCTTAATTCCTGGAAGAGCTGTGGTCATCCTATCCCATGGAATTGCATACAATCCTGGGCCCACAATGACACCTGTGGGGGATTTAAATTTATGTATTGCAGGAAATTGTCACATCTGCCATGGTGATACTATTTTTCTGAGTGGAAAGTGAGGAAGGGGAGTGTGGGAGAAATACTGGTGCGCCCAGTACCTGAACCACAAAAGAGTTAAATATTTGCATTCACTAGGGGAAGTGTCAATTCCAATCAGTGGGTGTATTAATTCAGCAGAAAAATGGTGTAATGGGAAGCTTCACAGCCTCTTAGTTTGGATACAGCCCTCAGACTTTAAATTAAGTGCCCAGTGCTCCCTTTCAGTGAGGTATGGAGGAGAGCAAATATGATTTAACTAGATCAGAAATGGCTGCAAGGAGGAGAAACTGAGGAGAATAGTGAATACTTGGCATGCTGGCTGCCCCGCAAAGCCCCAGTGTGTCTACTGCATAAGGCTGAGGCTCAGGTGGGGTCTGTGGAGGACGGGTGAGTAATTACTAACATTAGCATCCTCTCTCCTGACTCTGGTAAATATCCAGGTGGAATCAGTGGGGCATTAGCTTTTCCTTAGCGACTGCATTCCCCTTGGAAAAGCTGCTGTTGAAAGAGAAAGTGGCAATATGGGCAAGCTGCCATGAGAGAGAAGAAGAGCAGGTAGCATCACAGAAGGGCCAGCAGACCCTGCAGAGGCTCTAGGATCTGAGGGTTTAAGGTGCGGCATGCGATCACGTGCCTTTCTCACTGAAAGGAGCATTTGGAAAAATTTTGCCAGGTGAACTCGCTGGAGTTTCCTGCTGTTTCTTACTTCCCCTCTCATTGGTTTTAACAGGGGATGATACAATGTTGCCCTAAAATGGATTTTTTGAGCTTCCTTGGCTCAATCATTTTCAGGGCACGCTTTGCCCTTTGTAACAGCGCGTCTAACGCCAAATCAAACAATCATGCCAACCACCTTCCTTCTGGACTCCACTCAGCCCAACTGCTTAGAGAATTCCACGTGCAGCACAGAGCACATTTCATGTTGTATTTTAATTATTGTTTTAGGCAGTGCTAACCCTCATCGCTCCCACTGCATTGGACTACTCAGCAGGAAATGTGCGTAGTGGAGCAGCAGCAGCGATTGGTGCAGGGGCAGTTGGTATAGGAGGAGGCAGTTCTCAATTCCATATTGAAGAACGCTATGGTAATGCTAACATGAGCAATGGGAGATGGGAAGAACAAAGACATCTTTTTTCTGGTGCAAAATATGGAGCCATGGCAGCTGGTGGGGCCATGGCAGCTGGGGAGGCCATGGCAGCTGGCGGGGCCATGGCAGCTGGCGGGGCCACGGCAGTTGGGGAGGCCATGGCAGCTGGCAGGGCCACAGCAGCTGGGGAGGCCATGGCAGCCGGCGGGGCCATGACGATGGGAGCTGGAGGGACCATGACGATGGGAGCTGGAGGGACCATGACGATGGGAGCTGGAGGGACCATGACAATGGGAGCTGGACGGACCATGATGATAGGAGCTGGACGGACCATGACTACGGGAGCTGAAGTGGGCATAGATGAAGAATTTTTGAGAGGCTACTTCAATGAGGTAAGAATCCTGCTTGAGAATATCAATATATTAATGTTATTTTTTTTAAAGTAAGTAAATCTTGTGGAAACAAGTTGTTAAAGGCCATTAATTCTATTTCAAACCTAAAAATATTTTATCAGGATTTTTTGATATGCATTTTGTTTTAAAAGACGATTAGTCTTCACAATCTGCCATGTTTTCCTTAGGCCCAATCTGGCAAAAGACATAACCATGTGCCTAGCTTTATTTTGGCTTCAATAGGATGATTGCCATGAGTAAAGTTACACACATTAAGTCTTCGCAGTATCAGGGCTTTAGTGTTACACAAATGCTACACATTTAAAACAGAATGCACTGTTTTCCAGTTTGAGCTATTACACCTTGTATAAACTGAATGATTTGAATACATCATAGAAATTATTGATGAAAAGCATCAATTAAGTTTTCTAGCTCATCTCCAAAAGAATTAAGGGATATATTTTTGGGGAGATGAGGGAAGGAAGAGCATAAATGGACACCAGTGTAATAATAGTGATTTGCTCCAAAAAAGTGACACATTTTTAAGGGCACTGAAAATTTTAAATCACTCTCTAGTGAGTGCAAACTGGTTTTAGCTACGGTCTCTGAATCTTGCTGATCATTTTAGGGGATTTAGTCAAATTTTCCCATTTGCTTTACATTTTTTCCTCCACACCATCAATTGCTCTGTGAAATATTCACTTACAAAGAGGAATCAGCAAACTGACTGTCACCAACTGCTGCCACCTACACAAACTGAAAGAAATCTTCTTTTCTTCGGTTATAGTATGTTGAGGGTAAGTCTGTACTACAAGATAGGGCTATGATTCCCCTGCTCATGCACACATACTTGTACTAGCTCTCCCCAAGGTAGGATGAAAATAAATAGCAGTGTAGCCAGGGTTGTATGGGTAGCAGCAATGGAGGCAAGTATAAACCCACCAGTTTCAGGTGGGTTTGTAATCAGTACAGCTTGTGACTCTGCTGTCACTACCTGTGCTACCATGGCTACACTGCGATTTATACTCCTCCTAGAACACTGAGAGCTAGTGCAAATACGTGTATGTTAGCAGGGCAGTCACACCCCTAGCTCATCGTTTAAACGTGGCCTTAGATGTTACTTATAACAATCGTGAGTAAAAAATGTTCCAACAAAAATGCAGTTGTTTTTTAAAAGTTGGTAAATGACCCTTTAAAGTTTTGAAACAATATTTGTTAAACAGTTTTTGTTTGCTTTTGTTTCCTTTATTTTAGAAAGCTGCCACTTTTGCTGATGAAGATGAAGCTCAACTAGCAAAAGACTGTCTCTTGCTTTACTGTCAGGAAGAAGCAGGCTCCTCACATGGTTCCATTGGCTGCTGCAGCTTTATTGAAGATGACTTGGATGACCGTTTTCTAGATGATTTAGGAGATAAATTTAAGACCCTAGCAGAGATCTGTCTGGGCAAACATGCAGAAGTGGAAACCAGCCAGCATAGTTCTCATGGGCTGCAGGCCAGTTACACAACTCTGGCTGAGGTTTCAGGGATGCAAAGCATAAGAGGGCAGACCACCATTTCTGGACCTGGAAGGCAGGAGCGTATACTAATCACAGACCCCCTCTTTAACCAAACAGGCTTAGGTTTGGAAGAGTCTTCTACCATAAGTAAATCTTCAAACGTCACAAAATACAGCACTGTGCAGTATACTCGCTCATAAAATATATATCCCTCAGACAGCTCTGTTAGGCATCATTTATATCTCTACCAGCAACACTGGCAACTTTTTAGTATCTCAAGATCTCCATTTTCTTGTGCTTTTAAAAATAGACTGCATTTTCTTACAGTAGTTTCTGTAAATAAGAAATATGACCAGGGAAAAAAGCAGCTGACTTTACAGTGTTTTATAGCAATGCTTTCAAGGTGGACAATTAATAGGAATAATGTTTCCTTGTTTTTTCCTTCTACTACTGTATAATTTATCACATGTAAGATAATGATGGTGAAGGCTAAACCCATCACCCACATGCAGAGAATGATATAATTAGAAAGCCAGAAAAGTCTTGAAAAAAATTGTAATGACCAACTAAAAATGTTGTTAAACTAAATTTCTATGAACTGTTTGTCTCCTGTGTTCTAAAGTGTCTTGCAGGCACTCTGGAACTTAGTCATCAATTTCATTCCCTCTCATCTAAAAGGGCCAGAAACAACTTTTCTCCACAGAGATGGGGACTGTCTGTATATGCAATATCCCAGGCTCCAGCAGATTTACAAATGGAAGAATTTGTCAGAATTTCAGAAATAATTTGAGTCAGATAATGATCTCTAGCTGTGAGGTGCACACTGCCTCAGAGCTAGGAAAACCTGTTCCTGGGAATTCACCCCAAAGAGCAGTAGGTTTGCTGGTGTTCGACACATGTTCACCTCACATAGGAGGACCAGAACTTTCGACTTCTAATCTGAATTTTGATTTCTGTCCCATCTTTCCATTACATAGTTACCTTTTTAAGGAACATTTAATACCATGGCCTTGAAAATAACTAAACTTGAAAAAGATAAAACTGTTTAACATGTTACCTTGAAAAATTAATTTCCATTGGGTAGGGATGATGTCCTTAGCCTCTGTTTGCCAGAAGCTGGGAATAGGTAAAATTCCTGCTGACTTTACTGCTTCATGCCTGGGGCCTTGCTTATATTTGGTGAGAAATGAGGGAGCTCACTACAGTTTGTACAGAACTTTCAGTTAGTCATTTCATTTTTTTCTTGATATTTAAATGTGGGAAAAAGGGAAACACATTTACTCAGAAAAAGGAGGGGAAAGTAATGTAGTATGTATATATCTGAATGTAAATGCTTATTTTTATGAAATTTGGGAAAACCCAAGTGAATTTTGTTTAAAATCTAAGCTGGAAGGTACTATGAATAGGAGAAGCCACCTTAATGCTTTTTGGAACAGATATGGTACAGTAAAAATATTACAAGGGTTGTTAATTACCATTTAATTTTGCATGTGAAAGATATGGGACTGGTTAAGTGAAGCAGATGTATAAGTATGTGAAGAACTGGGGTCTTCGATTGCAGAGATAGAACTTCAGTGGTTCTGATTATTACTTTCAGTTTCATTTCAGTTTCCATTTCTATCAAATTTTCATCCAATTGCATTGTTGTGTATTGCCATATTATTTTCTGCCTGAATTTTTTTTAAACAAAGATATATTTGAAACAGGGAAAAGTGTGTAGAAAGCAATTTAAAACAGAAACTTGTATTATATTTAAATAAGAGAAATATGAAAATGAGAACTATAGTCTTTGTTCATCACGGGTAGGTAAGCACTTGCCTAATTTAAGCACATGAGTAGTTCCATATAAGTCAGTGAAAATACTCATGTGCTTAAATTTGGCACATGCTTAAGCACCTTGCTGAATTGGAATCTATATCTCTGGTTTTATGTGGCATAAACTTGTATTTCATTCCAAGCATGAATTTTGAATGGATAACTGCTCTTTTTTCCTACAAGTAGAGGAAATGGATTTATGCTGGTTTTATATGTGACCTTTTTTAGGGTGACTTCTATATTTTTATGGAACTTCAAATAAAGGAAGATGCTGATATTGTCTTTTTCATTATTTATTTAGTTTAAAATACAGCCACTCAAAACAAAAATAGTGACCTTTTTATTAACCTGTTTTTTTAAAATTCCTTCAGTTTATAGTAATGAACGCTGGGTTTTTCAAAGGTGAAAAGTGGCCAGTGCCCAAGTCTCAGTGAAACTCAATAGGAGCTGCGTCTCCTACACACATGCTTTTGAAAATCTCACTCTACCTAGTTGTTGATAATATTACTTAGCACTGATCTAGAGCCCACTGAAGGCACCAGAATGCTGCATATTGACTTTCATGGTGTTTGGCTCACAACCATATAGGAGTTTTACATTTTCAGCACACTTTACAAACATTAACTTTTCATCACAACACCTGCTGAACTGGTCATTATCTTCCAGTTTACAGCTAGGGAAATTAAGGCACAAAGACTTGAAGTAACAGGATGATAACACAGAAGATCCTGATTCCGTGTGTGTGTGTGTGTGTGTGTGTGTGTGTGTATAATATATATATATATTCTGAATTGCAGTTTGTCAACAATCATTGTACAGGATCTTGTGACGAATGCTGTGAATAGCTCGTTTACTTTTAATTTAAAAATCAACTTGTTTCTCACATTGGTTTAGGCAATCAGAAATTAGGGATTAAAAAGGACTGCTGATATAACTAACTTCCAGAAGTTCACAATCACAACATCTAACCAAAAATTCTTTTTTTTTTCTTTCTTCAGAGTTCTATGGGGAATTATTAACTTACTCCATTTTCTCTTAAAGTTTATTGACTTTACATAACAAATGCACAGATGTCTGAAGTGCAGAAAAGCAGATATTCAGAGCTAATCGGTATTGAAAGACTGGTGGTTCATAAATTTAATCAAAGTTCTGTATAATCAAATAAAGATATTTGCCATTTCTATATTGCATTTCATTCAAGGATCCCTCATTCACAAAGAAGTTCAGAGAGTTTTTCCAGTAATTACCTTCAGTACAGAGTGTGTGAGTTGCCTACCACTTCTGCTACTCTTTTTGAACGAGAGACATTTTAGCCAACATTTTATATAATCTCTGCAAACTTTATTGCAAGCAGAACATCTACTAGATTTGACATTTTGATTCGGATAGATCTTTGTGTATCTGATTATACTGTGGGAAGAATTTACAAATTTAGATGAATGGAAACATATGGTCAGTGTTCAGCCACTTGTTAACTCTGTATCTGGGACCACATACGCATGTATCTTTATTCAAGATCCCTCATTCTGTCTTTAAAGATAATACAAGAGCTCTAATTTTGTTATCTAAAACTAACCAGATAGTCTTCAGAACACAATTATATTGATGAAATATCAGTGGCAGGAGCTATAATCCAAATTATTGTTCAATGATTTCGTTTTCTGGACAGTATTGACGAAGCACATCGTAGTTCACAAATGTAACAGGAAATCTACTCTAATACAGCAAATTAGCCGTGTGCGCTTAGCAATGCAAGAAGCTTGAATATACTGTGTTCAGAAGGCAGACATCTTTAAGTAAACCTGTGTTCAAAGAGAGCTCACACTTAACACGTCAGGAGCTGACATCTTTCCTTCTCAAATGTCCTTTATTTATCAATAATGGGGTGTCTATTCTAGTCCTTGTTTTTTAGACTCACAACTTTGGTATCATTCTCAATAGCTCTCTTATCCACACTGCTGTCATTTTCTTCCACAGTACTGACATTGTCACTAAATCCTTCTGGTTATCCCTGTCCAACATCTCCACAATCTATCTCTTTTTCTGTTTCCATTGCAAAAACTCAGATCCAGGCCCTGTTTATTTCTCTTGTTGGCCACGACAACCTACTCACTCTGATCTTGTTGCCTTCTTTCTTCAAGCCATTCAAAATAGAGCTGCAAAAATCAACTGCTTCATTTGCTTCTATGACTAGAAGATCATCCTATCCTGCCCCTTTTCAAGGACCTCCTCTGGCTTAGTTACCCTCATTAAATTTGGACTCCTTTGGTGAAATCTGGGCCCCACTGAAGTCAATGGCAAAACTGCCATTGCCTTTAGTAGGGCTGGGATTTTATCCCTTGACTCACCATTAAAGCGCTACACACATCTTGACATTAAGGTACTATAGTAATGGCAGAGGGTGAGGTGGTGTATAAGTATGCATATTTGCTAACTGTGTTGGTGTTCAGTATATGTGATGCAGGATTTTTGAACAGTTATCTCTTGATCTATAGTACAGTTAGTGAAGCCCAGCAAAATGGAATTTTGCTGTGTGTGTGTGTGTGTGTGTCGGTGTGTGTGTATATAATGTCATCCTAGTTGTTTTAGCATTTTTTTCTTTAATTATTGGAACAAATGTGGAGTATAATTTTATTACCCTTTAAATCAATGATCTCATTTTAAAATATATATGTTGCTTGAAACTTGCAAGAAAAAGCTTCTTCATACGAATGGTAAGGTGGCACTAGACTGTACTACAATAGACAGTGTACGATTTGGAAAAAGTAGCTGAGAAATAGTTAGTTTCTTGTGCAGTGTGCTCTCTTGGCCTTTTATAATCCCCATAATTTAGCTGTGACATAGTATTTAATCAGTCCCTCTTTTTATTTATTTATTTTTTTAAAAAATCTATTATCTTGAGTAAACAAAACCCAAAGTTAAGCTATGAAATATCCTGGTGGTGAAGCAATTGAAAGAACTGATTCCTTGGTTAATTATTCATAAAAGGTGTTTGGACCATGGATGAAGTTTAAACAATCTGGGAATAATAGAATGTTAGAGGACATTCTATATCTACTTAAAGGGCCCTTATCACTGTTGTATTTGAGCACCTCACCAACATTAAATGAATTCATCCTTACTCCCCTCCTTTGAAAGTATTATTAACCTCCATTGACCGATATTTTTACATTGGTACCTCTCAGCAAGTATTGCCAACTATTTTTTTTAACCATTTCATCCAAAGTTTTAATGAAAAGTAAAATTAGATCTACAAAACATACTGAATTACATTGTCATGGCTTTATCTTTCAGACAAAGCCAAATTATGCCTCCCAGATAACACTTTATGTCAGATGGAAATTTGAAAGGAAAATTTTCTACCTTTAGACGTGTGGACCGCAATGATTATTGGCATGCGGGAGAGTTTTTCTCTGTGTGCACTGGCACTCAGAAGGAGTCTGCTCAATAATTTTCCCAGTGTTGCCATTTATCACCTGAGAAACACTCAACATTTTGTCCTGCAGCCAAGAAGTTTAACTTTCTCCTAAAAGACAGATGCACCGAAATATTGATGCAGAAGGTCAAAAAGTATCTCAGCCACCTCCTTAAGACAGTATCCCTGACCGATCCTGCCAGGACAATATGAGTGTGAAATGTGCTTACTTGCTGCCTGTACTACCTTTTCTTCGGTTCCTATAAGAACGACAAGGGAGCGTTCATAGAGACCTCTGAAGACTGTTCTAAAAGAAGATAGAGGAAAGGTACTATTGTTGCATGCATAGCTAGAAGAGGGGCATGGGATTAGAGCCTCATGCAATTGGGATTTTTTTATTAACTAGATGTTTTCCATTGAAAGTTTCACTTTTAAACATTATTATTTTATACTCTTATGAGAAGGCTCAATGCTCTAGCGGAGTTTTCTGGCAGGTGAGACAGGGCAAAATATTGTGATTTGAGATAACATGGCCGAATGAAGTGGAGTTTATAAAAAGTTGTTTCCACAGTGTATATGCTGAATGTCCCTCTTTGCCTGAGTTGCTATAGTTTATTTTATAAGTAATGTGGAAAAACCAGCTGCTGGGAAGGTTTCCAGCACTGCCAGTTCAGTTTGTGAACGCACTGGAATTAGGCCTTATCACAAATGAAGCACTATCCAGTGCCATGACTATCCAATTCCTCTCTTTCCAATAAAAAGCTCTCTCTTTCTTAAGAACAGGTTTCAGAGTAGCAGCCGTGTTAGTCTGTATCCGCAAAAAGAACAGGAGTACTTGTGGCACCTTAGTCTCTAAGGTGCCACAAGTACTCCTGTTCTTTCTTAAGAAAGTTCTCTTAGGGTATGTCTACACTACGAGAGTAGTTCAATTGTACTTAAATCGAATATGTGGAATCGATATTACAAAGTCGAACGTGTGTATCCACACTAAGGACAGTAATTCGACTTTGTGAGTCCACACTAACGGGGCAAGCGTCGACATTGGAAGCAGTGCACTGTGGGCAGCTATCCCACAGTTCCCACAGTCCCCGCTGCCCATTGGAATTCTGGGTCGAGCCCCCAATGCCTGCTGGGGAAAAAAATGTGTCGAGGGTGGTTTTGGGTAACTGTTGTCATCCAACCGTCACTCCCGCCCTCCCTCCCTGAAAGCACTGGCGGGCAATCAGTTCACGCACTTTTCTGCTGAGTGACATCGCGGACGCCACAGCACTGCGAGCACGGAGCCCGCTGCGACCATCGCTGGAGTTATGGCCGTTGTCAACACCTCACACCTTATCAGCCACCTTTTCCAGAGGCAGATGTTGAGTAATCGGGCGAGGAGGCTACGGCAGCGTGATGAGGACATGAAGTCTGATAGTGGCACAGACCTGTCACAAAGCACGGGACCCCGCGCCGTGGACATCATGGTGGCAATGGGTCATGTTGATGCCATGGAATGGCGATTCTGGGCACATGAAACAAGCACTGACTGGTGGGACCGCATAGTGCTGCAAGTCTGGGATGAATCCCAGTGGCTGAGAAACTTTGTGAGTTGCTGTCCCCTGCCCTGAAGCGCAAGGACACCCGGATGCGAGCAGCCCTGACTGTCCAGAAGCGAGTGGCCATAGCCCTCTGGAAAATTGCCACGCCAGACAGCTACCGGTCAGTCGCGAACCACTTTGGCGTGGGCAAATCTACCGTGGGGGTTGTTGTGATGCAAGTAGCCAAGGCAATCGTTGATGTACTGCTGTCAAAGGTAGGGGTGGGAGGTTGAGGCAAATTGCCTGGCTGATGATTACGCCCAGCCAGACAGCCGTGCGATTAGAAGAGCCCAGCGGGACGCGCTGTGCATCTGGGCGGCTTTGAAAGCTAGGTTCCTGAGTGAGCAGGGTAACTTGTGACAATTTTGTTGGTTTACAGAGAAGCTGAACCTGCCCCCGTTTCTTTACCCAGTCACTGTTCACAATCCTCTCCAGTTTCATACCCCGTTCACCCCCTTCCAACCCACATTTAAAAATAAAGTCACTGAAAATTTGTTAATGAACAACGTTTTATTTATTACTGTTTTCGCGGGAAAGTGTTGAAACTGGGACGCAGACTGCGGTGGGGAGCGGGTGTAGTGTACTCATGCAAAGGACGCTTCTAAACTGGAGGAATGCCAGGCTCCTGCTTCTACAGTGGTCCGCACTGGCGGACTGATTGTTTGAATGGAGCCTGACACCCCTCCTGTTCGGGACTCTGTGTGTGGGGGCTATGTGACTTTGTGGCAGGGGGAGGACGGTTACAGATTCCCTGCTGCGTGGCTCTGTGATCCAGGATAAGGACTGCTGCATAAGATCTGTAACCGCCCTCCCACCGCAAAAAAATCTCATAGCCCCCCGCCCCCAACAGACAAAGAAAACCACCTCCTAGACTGACCAGGGTGCCTAGTGACTGCACTGTGTGTGTGACCTGCTGCTGAACCTGCCCCTGTGTCTGTACCAACCACCTTTCCCCCCCTTAAAACAGACTGACATCTTAAAAAAAACATGATGGAAACAGCAATTAACAGAAACGTATTTTTTATTAGCAAATGGACAGTTAGGGGATGAAACTGGGATGGGGGATTGGGTGATGCGGGAAGGAAAGGACTTATCAAATTTTGGGGAATGACAGTCTCCTGCCACTTGAGCAGTCTGCAGGGGTAGAGTGACAGTTTTCACGGGCTCTGCAGCCCCTCCTTCTTGGTACTTTCGGTGAGGGGGGTATGGGACTTTGTGGCAGGGGACGGTGGTTACACATAGACTGCAGCGGGGCTCTGTCCTCCTGCCTCCGGTCCTGCAGAACATCCACAAGGCGCCGGAGCGTGTCCGTTTGCTCCCTCATTAGTCCAAGCAGTGTTTGAGTCGCCTGCTGGTCTTCCTGCCGCCACCTCTCCTCCCGTTCGCTGTGTGCTCGCTGGTATTGGAACATGTTCTCCCTCCACTGACTCTGCAGAGTTGCCTCGGCTCGGGAGCAGCCCATAAGTTCTGAGAACATGTCATCCCGTGTCCTTTTACGTCTACGCCTAATCTGCGCCAGCCTCTGGGAGTCTGATGACAGGGTAGGTCGGGAGACAGCCACAGCTGTGGGATGGGAAAAAGGGAGTGAATTCCTCAGAAAGATACATTTTTGGGTGAACAAAGAAAATAGTCTTTCTCTGTGGAAAAAGACCATTCACAGCACCTATCACATGCGCACTCAGGACAAGGTCGAATTTTCGGCCTTCACATTCAGTCCCTGGGTCCTGCAGTGCAGATCACAGAATCGGAACAGCACAGCAGAATTTGGGTAGCGGGCTGACATGGTAAGCCGTAGACTTGTGGCAGCTTAAAACTTTAATAATAGCACTGCCCTACTTTCACGTTCAAAGCAATGCTCCTAGCGTTGGCCAGTTCCTGCTGCCAGCAATCCGGCAAGCATGAACTCTGCCCCTGTCCCACCCCCTCGTGGCTGTCCCCGGGAAAGATCCCTCTATGCTGCCCCTCTCCCGCCTCCACTGCATGGCTGTAAACCGGGGGTTACAGTTCTGTAAAGGAACAGGGAAGCAGTCCCAATACTAACATTGCCCTAATTCAAAGCAGGTGACCACGAGCGACATCACTCTGATGCGTATTTCTGACAGCGACAAAGAACGCATGCTTCGGGAAAGCCTCCAAAGACCAGGGCCGTATGCCGCCTTGCTGTGCAAGGCAATGATCCCGGAGTACTTGATGGTAGCCTGGCACGGAAACGTTTCCTACTACGGAGGACACAACAAGGCCGCTCTCCCAAGGAACCTCATGCAAAGGCTTTCCAATTACCTCCAGGAGAGCTTCATGGAGATGTCTCATGAGGATTTCTGCTCTATCCCCGGATATATTGACCGAATTTTACTGTAGCTGCACTGGCAAGGGCTAAACAGTAGAGCGCCTAGGGCAAACCAATCAAGATTTACCGGACATTGTTAGATTTTTTTGCAGCAGTTGCACTGCCAAAGACTAGAATTTTAAGTGCCTAGGACAATCTAATCATGAAAAAGCCACAGTTAATATTAATATTCTTTTATAAATAAATGTTTACATGTTTAAACCACTTACCGGCTGATCCTTCCCCTGATTCTGGGTCCGGGTTAACGCCTGGGGACGGTTGGTACGGGATCTCTGTGAGGGTGATGAAGAGATCCTGGCTGTCTGGGAAATCAGCGTTGTAAGCGCTGTCGACTGCCTCGTCCTCCTCATCTCCTTCCTCTTCTTCCCCGTCCACTACCATCTCAGAGGAAGCGGGCGTGGACAATATCCCATCCTCGGAGTCCATGGTCAGTGGTGGGGTAGTGATGGCGGCCGCACGTAGGATGGAATGCAGTGCCTCGTAGAAACGGCATGTCTGCGGCTGGGATCCGGAGTGTCCGTTTGCCTCTTTGGTCTTCTGGTAGCCTTGTCTCAACTCCTTGATTTTCACGCGGCACTGCATTGCATCCCGGCTGTATCCTCTCTCTGACATGTCTTTAGAGATCTTCTCGTAGATCTTGCATTCCGTCTTTTGGAGCGCAGCTCGGAAAGCACGGACTCATCGCCCCACACAGCGATCAGATCCAAGACTTCCCGATCAGTCCATGCCGGGGCCCTCTTTCTATTCTGAGATTGCATGGCCATCTCTGCTGGAGAGCTCTGCATCGTTGCCAGTGCTGCTGAGCTCGCCACGATGTCCAAACAGGAAATGGGATTCAAACTGCCCAGACAGGAAAAGGAATTCAAATTTTCCCGGGGCTTTTCCTGAGGGCTGGTCAGAGCATCTGAGCTCTGACTGCTGTCCAGAGCGTCAACAGAGTGGTGCACTGTGGGATAGCTCCCGGAGCTATTAGCGTCGATTTCCATCCACACCTACCCTAATTCGACATGGCCATGTCGAATTTAGCGCTACTCCCCTCGTTGGGGAGGAGTACAGAAGTCGAATTTAGGAGACCTCTATGTCGAACTAAATAGCTTTGTTGTGTGGACAGGTGCAGAGTTAATTCGATTTAGCGCTGCTAAATTTGACATAACCTGCTAGTGTAGACCAGGCCTTACCTTCTTTTCCCACCCACCCACTTTGCTGTCATGCTTTAAGGCTAGCACCAGAGAACGAGCCCCCAGCCTCTGTGGCATGCCTTGTGTATTTTCCATTCTGATGTTTAGGTTTTTACTCCACACCTAGCTGTGTGCGCTTGGTTTCTCTAGGGCTAGTGGGCCATAAGAAAAAATATCCGACATTCCAGTCCTGCAGACAGGATGTAGAGCTATTCTGTAAATAGATTTCCACTTCAGTGCCACAAAGAGCCCTCTCTGATTATAATGTGCTGCCATAGTGGGCTTCTGGGCTTCTGGAGGCTCGCAAAATACAAATGCTTCATAATTAAAGGGTTAAGGCAGTGTTGCACTGATGGAACCGAAAGCCAAATTTGACCTATCATGTCTATTATCAACAGATGACTGGCTACTTTCCTGTAGACACCAATGCTTTAGCATGTTTTGTGAAATACACAGTCATTCAGAGCAGTTATGCCTTCTTGTATAGGAAAAGATTTTAGGTCAAACCATATTTTCTTTAAGTTTGAGAATGTCACTGTAGCACCACTAACATAAACAGCTGCTCCCAGTGGCATTGGAAAGACCACTATTTTTCTTCCACCTGCAGTTAGTAAATACCTGCAGCATTTCTGTGTTGTAACTATTGGTAAAGGCTTGACTGATACTCATCTCAGTCCTGCACTATGGTAGCCAATGGAAGTTTTGCTATTGATTTCAATGGGAGCAGGCCACCTATACTCTCAAAAGCAGAGGTTATACGGTATCCGGCCGTGCTGGTTTTGTAACATGAACAAATAGTCAACCTCTGGCTGGACTGGTTCAGGGAATGCTGCCAAATCTGCAGCCCCGCAGGCCATCGGGATACCTTCCTGTCTCACACCAGCAGCAGTTTGAAATGTTCCCATTGTGTCCTACTCATGCTCCAGGGGTACATGGTGTGGCATACAGACTCCTTTGCGCTGAATGAGAGCTTTGGGGTTTTCGTAATTTGAGGCATTGGTGGAAATCAGGCCATCTCATCTTGTAGCTCAACCCTTTCTGCTCCCCTCAGCAAGCATGGCACAGCAGTTTGGGGCAGATGGGAGGCAGACAGCTCATCACTGAATCTTGGGGCACTGTAGCTGAGTGCCCCCATTGAATGGCTTTGCAGATTGTCCCAGATCTGTTAGAAACAGCCTTGCCCACTGAAGACAACCCTTTGTATTTTCAGATTCTGATTTACATCACCACTAGTAATGTAAATCAAAATTTAAACTCAAGTCATCTCCTGAACTGAAAAGCAAATATTTGAGATAAGTGCATAGTGACTTAATACCACTAGATGGCGCCCAGTTATTGCACTGACAGAAGAAAAGACATCCTGTAACTGCAAATAATTGTCAACAGAAGTAAATCAGATACAGGCTTGTGCATATTACTGAAGGGAACAAGCCTGTAGCAGTTTGTATCGCATGCAGCTACATGTACATAAAGTCACTCAAAAATACTAGCAAAGGATAGTGACATAAAGCAACTGAAAAAATCCACCCTGAACCAACACTACAGTATGAGGAGGTAAACATTAGCAAAGACAATCCAGCAAATTCTCTCCACTGTGATGACACCAGCAGAGCTTTTTGACCCAATTTCTTAGACTTTCCTTACTGATACTAAACCACACAATTTACATAAAAAATGACAAACTGCGGACAAGCAACACCCACACCGAAAGTAAAGTCTGGACCTGCTATGCCACCTCCCACTGAGCTCATGTATCTCTCACCTGCAGAGCTAGTGTCATTCATGTAAGTCATAAATTCCTCCCACGTCCCACTACATTTTTCACTGTGGCCATTAACTCTTTAAATAAGATGCCCAAATGTCCCTAGCCTTTCTTTTGGTGTCCCTAGCTTCTGTTTACCAGAATCTGGGAATGGGTGACAGGGGATGGATCACTTGACCTGGTCTGTTCATTCCCGCTGCATCACCTGACATTGGCCACTGTTGGAAGACAGGATGCTGGGCTAGATGGACCCTTGATTTGACCAAGTATGGCCATTCTTATGATGCAACAACTTCTGCTACTGTCAAAGGAAGAGTCCCTTGGCATAACCTAGGGCAGTGGTTCCCAACCTTTTCCGTGGGGCAGGTGCCGGACGACTAGCCGCCGAGGACCGTGGCCGCCGGACAAGCAGCCACCAAAATGCCGCCATGAAGCGGCAACATCAAGAGGCATCGCCGCCGAAATGCCGCTGAAATTTGGTGGCATTTCGGCGGTAGTGCTTCTTGACATTGCCGCTTCCCACAGGCATTTCAGCGGCTGCTTTTCTGGCGGCCAGTAGGCGGGCACCATGGCACCCGCAGGCACTGCATTGGGGACCTCTGACCTAGGGCAATGCTGAACCTTTTTATAAAAGACTTTGTGTGCCTCCCCCCAAATAATGAAGAAAAAATCTCATATAATTCCAGCTTGGCTGGTTATTGATGAATCCTCACTTTGTTAAGAGAATGATTTTAATATTGTGCCTGCTGGCTAGTCATGCAGGTGATAATGTCACTACTAGTTACCAAAAAGCTACTACGCGCATGTTCTTTTCATCACTCATGCCTTTAGTCTGCTTTCTACTTTGTGTTCCCTTATTATCTGGCTGGCACCATCAGCATATGCAGCAATGTACCAGAGGTGAAATGAGCCAAACAAACGAGTCCCAGTCACAAATTGCTTACAAGACAGCACCAAACGACACCAGAAGTTCTTTAACTCTTTTGATCTCTAGCTCTTCTTCCCACTCTGCTGTTTCTGGGAAATGCTGTTTCTTCTCTACCTTTGCCACTTCCCTCTCCTGTTGGCTTTGCTTCCTTTGCCTTTCCATTAGCTCTGGATAGTTAATGGGCCATATAGTTGTATATGTCCAGTACAAGTACACATTCCTCCATTGGGCTACACATCAATCAAGTGGTCACTTGGTTCTGGCTAGACCAGCTATCTGGCACCCATGCCTGGTGTTCTGTTAACACTCCATTTTCACCCCATACTCTGAGCAGATGGGAGGAGAGCATGTGTCAGTTCTAATCAGAATTACTTACACACCTCTAAGCATGGGAAACATATGTAATTATGCAGTCAGGGTCAAATTAGTTACCCAGTCGCAACTGTGCTATTCTGCCAATAGCCATATTGCTATAGTCCTGTCATGTGTAGGGTGACCAGACGACCCATTTTCAAAGGGACAGTCCTGTATTTAAATCCTCCTGCAGGTGTCCCAACTTTTTCTTAAAACCTGGCAAATTATCCCATATTTTCTGTCTCCCCCTTAGCAGTAGTGGCAGGTCTGTCTGCTGGCTGGATCCCTGCTCGCCAGCTGCCTCCCCACTAGTGGTGATTGGGGGAGTCCAGTGACTAACGATTGGGTGTGCAATGCTGATGGCAGGGCGAAGATTCAGTGTGCCAGCCACTTCCCCACTCGTCCATCAGCGCAGCCTCCGCTGCCTCCGGCTCTCGGTCAGCAGGGCCCTGCTCCCCATCCCATTTCTAGCTGGCAGTGGCTGTGCACTGCGAGTTGCGGAGGTTGGTGTGTGCGGGCAGGCACCAGGCAACGGCCGGTTACATGTCACCTGTGCTGCCCATCTATTGCCTCTTTACATGCGCCCCCTCTCGCTGTCCTCTCCCTGCTTTGCCTCTTCACCCTCCCACCCACCCCAGCCCTGCTGCTCCTCCATATTCCCCTTGGCAAGGCGTGTCCCGCTCCCAGTACTGTGCAGAGAACCAGCCCCTGGTTGGAGCGCTCAGCTCACCTGCAGCCTGGCCAGCAGGCTCCTTCCCCCCACTGCCTCTGGCTGGGTCAGCGCCCCAGGCAAGCCCAAAACCCACTGGCCCAGGGTGCTGGCCAGGAGAAGCCGAGCCCTACACATGCCAAAGCCCCGCACAGCACTGGCACGGGGCAGCCTCTCTGCCCCTCAGCTAAACTCTGGAGTGTGAGGGAGAAGCGATTTCCAGCCTGTTCCCACCCCGAATCTGCAGGGCACTACAAAAGCCCCCCACCCCTGGACAGGGCTTAGCACCCGCTTCACCTCTCTTCCCCAACCGTGCCCTGGGACCTTCCCCCAGGGAGTGCCGGGCTGCTGAGCCACCTATTTGACCAGGTTCACCGAAGCCCCTGCAGTCAGGTTCCCTGGGCCCTGATGCGCAAGGCATCCTTAAGACTTAACCCCTTCCTGCCTGCACTGGAACCAGGGAACAGGAGGCGGCTGGGTTATGTCGGTGGCCAGAAGCAGCCTGGAGATTTTAGCTGCCTTTCGACACTGTGCGGGCAGGAAGGGACAAGCTGCTTTGAGCCACAGAGAGAGAGGGTGGGAGAGATGACCTCCGCAAAGACACGCACCAGGTCATCCCTTCCCTCCCGCACAGTGCCGAAAGGCTGCTGCTGGCCACATTCTGGTGTGAACTCTGAAATCTGGGGAGGGCATGTGATCCTGCATGCTCCTCCATGTGTTGCCTCAGGAAGATGCGGCACCAGGTATCAGTAGAGGCGGGTCCATCCCAGAGACCCAGCTAGAGGGGTACGGGTGTGTGTGTGTGTGTGTGTGTGTGAAACCTCTCCCTATGTGTGGGTGTAGAGGGGTAGGAGTATGTGTATCACCCCTCCCTGTGTGAACCCTAAAACCTTAAAGATAAATAAAAAGAATCCAACTACGCCGTATTTCTTTTTAAGAGGGGCTCAGTCAACTTGATGGTAATTTGAACATTTGTACTGCATAGTTCTGGTTGATTGCTGTTGAACTCACCTGAATATGAGTAATTTTACCAGATGTCCTGTATTCAGCATAGGGAAATATGGTCACCCTAGTCATGTGATTTTAATGGGTTTCATTACTCTCGAGTGCTGTCTGGCCTTGCAGCAGATGCAGCTAAGGCCTCTCGTGACTAATCAGCAACAACAACTTCCTATCTATGACTAGGACTCCATTCCTTCTCCAGTGGCCACCACTACATCAGAGCACCAGAAATAGTCCCTTGTCTTAGGCAGGCAAATTACCTTTTCAAAAGCAAGGTTTCCCTTGGAGGCAGCCTCTAAAGGGCAGTGGCTGTGAATATAACCAGCTAGAGGCACAAACTGGAGCCTGGGCCCCTGCTCTTCACAGATCTCAGCTCTCCATCTTCTATATCTTTCAAAAAAAGCAAACATGATTCTGGGATGTATTAACAGGTGTGTTGCGAGCAAGACACGAGAAGTCATTCTTCCGCTCTACTCTGCTCTGGTTAGGCCTCAGCTGGAGTATTGTGTCCAGTTCTGGGCACCGCATTTTAAAAAAGATGTGGAGAAATTGGAGCGGGTCCAGAGAAGAGCAACAAGAATGATTAAAGGTCTTGAGAACATGACCTATGAAGGAAGGCTGAAAGAATTGGGTTTGTTTAGTTTGGAAAAGAGAAGACTGAGAGGGGACATGATAGCAGTTTTCAGGTATTTAAAAGGGTGTCATAAGGAGGAGGGAGAAAACTTGTTCACCTTAGCCTCTAAGGATAGAACCAGAAGCAATGGGTTTAAACTGCAGCAAGGGAGGTCTAGGTTGGACATTAGGAAAAAGTTCCTAACTGTCAGGGTGGTTAAACACTGGAATAAATTGCCTAGGGAGGTTGTGGAATCTCCATCTCTGGAGATATTTAAGAGTAGGTTAGATAAATGTCTATCAGGGATGGTCTAGACAGTATTTGGTCCTGCCATGCGGGCAGGGGACTGGACTCGATGACCTCTCGAGGTCCCTTCCAGTCCTAGAATCTATGAATCTATGAATCTATATACAGTCTATGGTCCCCCAAATCTTTGCAGTACATTGATTTTGTGATTTCGAACTGCCTCAGCATGCCCTAGGACATTGTCATGCTGTCAAAACACTGTTAAGGCTAAAGGTCCAGAAATCTGGATATTTTATGCAAGTCATGTAACCCCTTCATTTGTATATGCAGCTGAGGTAATGCATACTCATTTAGTATGTCTTTAAAAAAAAATCAGTTGCTTTTATTTTCTACTTCTACTTCCACTTCTCAACACAGGAAGAGAAGAAGTGATTGGCATGCTCTTACAGTCAGTGGAAAATGTTACTGGACATTTAGGTCCCAAAACAACTGAAGCATAATTACAAATTGAAGCTAAATACCTGAGCCCAGACTCCAGCATGGAAAATGCCACACCAATTCACTCATTTAATGCTACACACAACTCACCAGCTCCAGGCAGCAGGAGACCTGACACTCCTGCTTCCTTTGGGACAGGACACTGTCTCACTCCTCCTTAGAAGTAAATGCATTTATACAACACTCCTTGCTGTCCCACCCCTCCATGCATTCCCTTTCCCCTCCCACCACACACACACACACACACACACACACACACTCTCTCTCTCTCTCTCTCCCCCCCATAAATCATGTCTCCCACAACTTAGAGCGACTGTGTTTTCTCTTTCTCCAACATTTGGGGTATTTCCACACCTTCCCCCACTTTGAGGGAAATATTCCTCTCCCCCTTCTCCCTTGAGGAAATTCCTTCCTGCCTCCCATTTTAGTGTATTTCCGTTCTGGAAGGATAATGTAGAGAAGGACACACTCCATTTAGCCCATGGGCTGGGGAAGAGGGGAGCTCAGAAGTAGAAAGGGAAGAAGGAAAGAGAAGGAGCCACCATCCTTATCTCAGGGTGCTCAGCAGAGGCAGGAAAGTGGATGGAGTAGTCACTTGGGCTCCCTCTGAGCCTGGTGCTGGGGAAGGTGGGAAAGGAACCTCCTCTTCAGACTCCAGTGCGGGCACTGTGGAGGTGGTGGTGGAGGAAAGCTGTTGCACGGTAGGGGGAGCAGAGTGCTCATTTGCCTATGTATAGTTAGGCATATGCTACCTCATTAGCTCCTAGTCCCTATGGTCTCAACTAAGTGGCTAAAGTCAAGGACTGTGGCAACTTAGCTGAAACCACAGAGATTAGGAAGCTAGATAGTCCCAACCTTACTTCTTGTTGAGTCTCCCTGGGAGCTCCAGGCACCTGCTCAGGAGTCGAGAAGAAGACCCCTGAAACCATGAGTCTCCAGCCAAAACAGCAGACGAACCAAGTTCTGAGTGCTGATGGCCACTGCTCTTCTCCCTGACTTTTTTTTCCCCACACAGCATTAGCCTGCTGTTGCCTTTTAGCCTGTTTTCATATCCTGAGTGCCACATTCTCCCTGTTCCCCTTCCTGCCTCCTCCTATTGCTTTGACGAACCCATGTCCTCCACATGCCCTGCTGCTGCTTCTGCTGCCTTCACTCGCTTATCCCCGCTTTGTCTGCAGCTTGTCTTCTCCCAGCTCCATGTCCTGGTCTATTCACACCCACTCTATCTGTTCTGCTCACTTCAGCCAACCTCCTCTCCTCCCTGCTTCTCTGCCCTTAGTAAGTCAGCTGCTCCCATTTGCTTCCTTCCCCTGACTCCTAGTGACATGTCCTAAGGCAGCCCTGTCCCATTGTCTCTTCTTCCGGTGATTCTCCCCAACACTGCCTTTCTGCTCTAAACCTGCTCATCTCGTTTCTCACTACTGTTCTGTCCCTTCCTTCCTTACCTTCAGCTCAGTGGGGAGCTTTAAACACCCTCTCCCACAACACTTTTCATGATCCCTTTTCATTCCGCTTCACTGACATGCCTAATCCTCTGCCCTCTCTCTCCCCATTCACCTACTCTCACTCCTCTGCTCCTTAGGCCATTGAGCTGCTGTGCTGTTTCTCCTCTACTCTTCCTGCTGCTCATCACTTCCTGCTTCCTCATCCAGCATGATCTCCTCTCCACTCTATCTAATATTTCTTTATGGATCTGATGGTTTCCTTGGGAAGAAGAGCTGGTTGAGTGAGTCTGTTGGATTGCTTCTCTAGTGAGGGCCGGCTCTAGGTTTTTTGCTGCCCCAAGCAAAAAAACGTTTGGCTGCACCCCCACCAGTCCTGAGCTCCCCCTCCCTACCCCCCCAGTACCACCCCCCACCTGCACCCCCTGCCGCCCCAGCACTGGGCTTCCCCCCAAAGTGGGATCTGCTACCAGTACACGGCGGCCGAGCCCTGGCCCCACCACGACTCTGTCCCCATGCGGGTGGAGCTGCTGGGTGGCACAGAGTGGGAGTACTTCCAGGTGGCGGTGCAGCTGCGGGGCAGCACGGAGAACTCGGCCCCCTCCCTGGGCTTCGTGGCGCTGCTGGTGGCCAAGGTGGATCAGTTCGTGCTCACCACCCTCACCCCCGACATGCTCTTGGCTGAGGACCTGGAGAGCCCCCCGGACCTGCTGCTCTTCAGCCTCACCGTGACCTTTTCCAGCCCCAGCGGACGGGAAGGCAAGGATCTCCGGCTGCAGGGCTACCTCCTCAGCACCAATGAGCCCAGCCGGCCACTCACCTCCTCACACACTCCGGGAGCCCCTCTCGCCGCCGCCGCAGCCCTGGCTCAGCTCCAGGGGACCCCACTTCCCTCCCTCCCCGGCTCCTCACACACTCTGGGCAGGGCTGCCCAGAGAATTCAGGGGGCCTGGGGTAAAGCAATTTCGGGGGGCCCCTTCCATAAAAAAAAGTTGCGATACTATAGTAACATATTTGGAAATGTAAAAAATAACTAGTGAAATACATTCAAAAATTAATTTGTAATAATTTGAAAATACACTAAATACATTATTTAAAAACATTAAATGCTTTAATGGTATGTATACTGAGTTACATAATGGGCTGTTGCTGGGTGATGGTTGGTGCCAATGGGCTGTCACTGCCTGGGGATGATGCTGCTGTTGCCCAGGACTGGGTGGGGAGCTGGGCTCTGGGTTGGGGGGTGTCCGGCTCGGAGGGGCTGGGCTCGGAGCTGGGGGTCAGGGCTGTGGGGAGGATGGGGTTGGGGGGTGTCTGGCTCAGAGGGGCTGGCTCGGAGCTGGGGGTCAGGGCTGTGGGGAGGATGGGGTCAGGGGGCATCCAGCTCAGAGGGGCTGGGCTTGGAGCTGGGGGTCAGGGCTGTGGGGGATGGCATCGGGTGGGGGGTGCCCAGCCTCGGCCCCTTACCATGCCGCTTACCCCCTCTCTCAGACAGCGCTGCAGCGGTGTGGTGTCTCCAGCGGGGCCTGAGTTCCTGCCACTCAGCCGCAGCTCGCAGCCCCGCCCCCTTACCAGCTGAGACGCCGGGGGATGGGGGAAGACTGAGGCGGGGGGGAGTCTCCGACACACTCGTGGAGGCCCCTGCAATTGTCCCACTTGCCGCCCCCCACCCCCGGGTGGCCCTGACTGTAGGAGCCCCTCTCGCCGCCACTGCAGCCCAGGCTCGGCTCCAGGGGGCCCCGCTTCCCTCCCTCCCTGGCTCCTCACACACTCTGGGAGCCCTTCTAACTGCCGCTGCAGCCTGGGCGGTGGCGGCGAGAGGAGCTCCCGGAGTGTGTGAGGAGCTGGGGAAGGAGGGAAGCAGGGTCCGGGATGCAGGGAGAGAGGAGGGGTCCTGCTGCTGCTGCCACTCCAAGTCTTCCCAGGGTGGTGAGGCGTTTCCCTGAGTGGGCTGTGCAGGGTGCCGCCGGGCTGGGCAGGGGGCGCGGATCCAGGCTCGCACACTGACAGGGCAAGTGGCTGGGCCAGGGCCAGCTCTCGGCAATGCCACCCCAAGCAAAAAAAATTAAAAATAAAAATAAAATAAGCGGGGGGGGGGGGGGGGGGGCTGCCCCTTAAAAAGTGCCGCCCCAAGCACATGCTTGGAGGGCTGGTGCCTAGAGCTGGCCCTGCCTCTAGCTTATTGGGAAAACTGAAGTGGGGAATTTGCTGATGGAGAGAGCACCTGTTGGGACCTCAGAAGAGCTGAACGTCCTATAACATTTTCCCAGGGGACTATCGTCCTCACAAAATAAACAGCTCAACAAACCTAAAGTTGATCATGTATTAAGTGCCAGAGGACCTAAAAGCATAAACACGCTATGTACTTCTATCAGAGAGGTTTGTAGTTGGAGTCTAGAGGTGACAGTGAACAGTAAAGGCAGAATGAATGACAGGTGACTGGGGTAACTAATCAATCCCAGTGGCTAATGGCGGGATTTATCCCAGGAGGGAAAATAACTGAAAGTATTAATCATTTTCCAAATAAAATAAAATGTAAAATTATACAAAAGTTCTGAATAGAGATTATGACCCATTAATCTTCTTTAGCTGTCACTTAGCAACAGAATCACAAATTAAGGTCAGCAAACCGGGAATTCTTTTTGGTGGGGTGGAAAGTGCTAAAACCCACATTGTTCTTTCAAGTGATTACTGAATGCCCTTTGCTGCTAAGTCTGACTTGAAAAATATTGAAGTGTAAGTGCAAATTCATGATAAAATTCTCTGTACAACGAATACAGTATTACACAGTGCAGCTACTTATATAGAAAGCTCGTTCAAAAATTGATGCCAATTTACGCTCTTACAATGCTCTTACTTATAAGAGCTATAATTTCCAATTATGTGCCACACTGTGCTTTTTAGCACAGACCTGACAAGAGGAAGTGCAAAGGTGCATTACCCTAGCAGGAACACTGGAAGGACAAGGCCTCTCTGAGCAACTTGGTTTCAGTACATAGTGGTAGCATGCCATCCCACAGCCTGTCCTTAGGAGGCTGTACTGTACAGACCCTGCATGGTGCTGACTAGTGTGAAGGGGGTGTATGCAGTCCATGGCCTGCCTCCTCACCACTACTTTTGGGGTGCCTTGTGCCTGAAAAGTTAGCAAAAAGCAGAGTTCAGGGCCTGCAATGGTAGGCAGCCCGTGCATGGTGAGGAAAGGGGGGGCTAAAGCTCCTTGTGACTGCCATTTATTCATAACAAATGCACCAGCCACAACCAACCTTATATTCATAAAATCATAGGACTGGAAGGGTCCTCGAGAGGTCATCTAGTCCAGTCCCCTGCACTCATGGCAGGACTAAATATTATCTAGACCATCCCTGACAGGTGTTAGTCTAACCTGCTCTTAAAAATCTTAAAAATCTCCAATGACAAAAATTCCATAACCTCCTTAGGCAATTTATTCCAGTGTTTAACTACCCCAAGAGGAAGTATTTCCTAATGCCCAACTTAAACCACCCTTGCTGCAATTTAAGCCCATTGCTTCTTGGCCTATACTCAGATGTTAAGGAGAACAATTTTTCCTCTTTCTAACAATGTTTTCATAGAATATCAAGGTTGGAAGGGACCTCAGAAGGTCATCTAGTCCAACTCACTCCTGCTCAAAGCAGGACTAATCCCCAGATTTTTGTCCCAGATCCCTAAACGGCCCCCTCAAGGATTAAACTCACAACTCTAGCTTTAGCAGGGCAATGCTCAAACCACTGAGCTATTCCTCCCTCCCCTGTAATTTTATGTACTTGAAAACTGTTATCACGTCCCCTCTCAGTCTTCTCTTCTCCAGACTAACCAAACCCAATTTTTTCAATCTTCCCTCAGAGGCCATGTTTTCTTTAATCATTTTTGTTCCTCTTCTCTGGATTTTCTCCAATTTGTCCACATCTTTCCTGAAATGTGGCACCCAGAACTGGGCACAATATTCCAGTTGAGGCCTCATCAGTGCAGAGTAGAGCAGAAGAATTACTTCTTGTGTCTTGCTCACAACACTCCTAATACATAACAGAATGTTGTTTGCTTTTTTTGCAACCGTGTTGCACTGTTGACTAATATTTAGCTTGTAATCCACTATGATCCTCAGATCCCTTTCCACAGTACTCCTGCCTAGGCAGTCATTTCCCAAGTAGAGTACATTGCATTTCTCCATATTGAATTTCATCCTATTTACTTCAGACCATTTTTCCAGTTTGTCCAGCTCATTTTGAATTTTAACCCTGTCCTCCAGGAGGATGGGTCTGTATGTGCAAAAAATATAGTTGGCCTCATTTTCATAGGCATAACACTATCCTAGGCCACAATGGCGAGTTAAACTCCTGCTAGCTCTGTTAGTTAGCACAAAACTAGCTTGCTTTCCCTCATTTGCAGGAAACAATGCGAGTTGCAAAGCCTAGTGCCCTAAGCAGGCGCCATGGCCCCTGCATTTTCTACCTGTACGGAAAGAGTTTGGGATGTTGCTGCTGAAATGTTTCACTGCTGAGATTCCCTGGAGTCAATTACTGAGTAAGCCCCTGGCTTTCACCACCTCTGTTTTGGCAAAGCCTGATGGCATTTAAGTGGAGGCTTTTGGTTTAGCTGCTCTAAACTAAGAATTGTGGCTGCTCAACCATATACTTTGCAGCTACTTACTTTATTATCTGCTGCTACGTGCTGTCTCTCTGCAGGGTCTGTAGTCTATAACAGTGATCTGTTTCTATACCATACTGAACACTGGGCAGACCCCAAAAACAGAAAGAGAAAAATCCTGAAGATTTTATTGAATTCTAAATCAAGATACATTCAACCATATGCAGCTCCCTTTGCTTTGCATGCATGAGCAAGGTTTTGATCAAGCTCACATTTATGTGCATGCACAAATACACTTACCTACGTGGGCTCAGGAAATTCAGTTAATGAATTTGGAGCCTGATCCAAAATCCACTGAAGTCCATGGTCAGGCCCTTGTACCTATTGGAAACGGTGTATATGAGACAGAATGCTTAGCACAGCATTTCCTAAAAATCCTTGGCCAGAAGCTGGCATTGGGGCAAATAATAAAAAGAGAAAAACAAAGATGTGTGACCACATTCTTCACGTGTGTATATGCATGACCCATAATTACTAAACTGTATGACAGTAACTGTAGTGACTGGGGCTGGGAGACAGAAAATGGAAGCCAGTTAATTCAAACAATGTACTTGATGACATCTTGCTGTATAGGAGCTGAGACACTGTACTTACTAATGCAGAGGTGAGATAGAATTCCAGAAACCCGTGGCCAGAAGCACTGAGGCAATTAATGAAACAAGACCAACAATGGTCTGTGTTTTATCATCACGGCTCAAAGTAAGCAGTGAGCGAACACATACATAGCATTACGAAATGACTGACATTCATTTATAAATGGCTGACATGATACTCCACTAAAACATCCTCATGGTGTGCAGCTCCTGAGCAAGATGATACCTCAGACACATGGAAACCATCTCAATCCAGCAGCCTCTTAGGGAGGATGACCATTCAAACAGGTTCTCCACCTAGATAAGAGTGGGGATGGGCTCTACCTCGTCTTGCAGGAAGTGATGATCTCCCCAAGTATAAGGCCTCATCTTCATGTACCAATCTTGATTCCCTCCCAGAAGATAAGATCCAGTGTAAGCTCACCTGAATGAGTTGAACCCCAAATACCTGAAGTACAGTAATTCCATGATTATGACAGGCCATGCTATCCCAAGAACACATGCAAGAATGGTCACTGACATGCACAAGGAAGTCACCTAGAATACTGAGGACTCCAGTGCAACTCCCAACAACAATTCATTGAGACAGGAGTCTAGGAGAGTAGCAGGGGGTCTGTAGACTAATAACTCCCAAATTTATTTTATTGCCAGGACTCTCAGGCCAGGAAGACACACTGAGATGAATCCAAATAGTAACATATAATATACTGAACCCACTCAAATGAGAGGTGTAAATATCATTTCATAGATTCCTAGATTCTAAGGCCAGAAGGGACCATTCTGATCATCTAGTCTGACCTCTTGTATAGCACGGACATAGAATTTTCCCCAAATAATTCCTTTCGAACTAGAACATATAATCTTTTTTTTTTTTTAAGTGCAATCTTGATTTAAAAATTACAGTTTTTCAACAGCATGTTTTATGCAAGGTAGAAGAAACTTCCAAGCACATTACGGTACAATGCTGGAACTGAGTACTAGGGCCGAAAAAAGTATTTCCACATGTCTATTTGTATTAGGTACCAGAATAAAGTGCCTGTGATCATTTGACTAAGCATTTAACAATCTGAAACAACAAGATACTGAGCAAAGTACACATCTGTGATAGCTGACACAGGATTCACAGCAAACATATGCACAACCTAAAAAGATCATAATCTGGCCCTACAGACTTGAGTTAATGATAATAGTGGCTAGGGATAGGTATTTAGTGACAACACCACCAATATAAGTAAAGGTCATATTAGATAATATAATTAGATCAAAATCAAACCAAACAAACATATTTCAATGAAAATATACTAGTTTTTCTGCAGTTTATGAAACATTTTGTTCTTTTTATAAAGCAGTGCATCACACTGTCTCTTTCAAGTTTCTATCTTGCACCCTGTGAAATCTGTGAGTTCTGTTTTTTTCCTGAAGAAAAACTTTCCATCATGTTGCAGGATTTTATATCACCCACTACCACAGCAAGTAGCACAAAATAATTTCATAACTTAAACCCTCTAGTCATCATGCTAAGAAAAGTTGACCTTTAAAAATACCGATCTTCTTGACAGCACAAGCCGATTCTCAGTAATATGGAGAGGTTAAGAGCGGTTAAGAGAGATTTCATCTCTGTCTCCGTGTGATTCAATTAGAGTTGTGTATAAACTGATTGTTGTTTTTTTGACAATCATTTGTCTAGGCTGATGGATTAGTCTCTTGGTTCGAATATATATTAAAGTAAAACAGAAGTTTTGTTCTAATGGGATTGCAGGAACTGCACAGGCAGCTAACGAAATAGTATCTCAGAAACTATCATGCTCATTTACCCAGTGACCTCGGAGTTTAAACTCTTCAAAGTGAGAGCTTACTCAGATGAATAGGTACCAAGTGCATTCATCAATTACAAAAGCATCACATCAAAAATTCACTATCTGGATGTTCCTTTTATAGGGTTTGGGTTCCATCCCAGAAACTTATAGACATGAGTAAATAATTTGAATTTGACTTTATGCTTGTTAAAGGGAATACAACTTAAATGTTTTCATTAGTTCTAAATCCTTCTGGTAGCACTTTTAACCTTCTGTCTTTTTCAAGCTCACTTAATACACAAGATAAATATGTATTTATTAACTACATGCAAACCACAGAAGTATTTCTCTCCCCCTCACTCAATCAAAATATTAAATTTAAGAAAAATGTCTGAACGATAATTAAAATTGTAAATATATTTATGCTCATTAACCCAGAGCTAAGTGTCCCATAGCAGATTAGTATTTAACATTTAAACAGTGCTTTACATATTTAAAGCACTGTGCAAATATTAACCCTCGACACCCCTCAAAGGAAGGAAAATAATATCCCCAGTTATACAGATGTGGCAACTGTGGCACAGACATTAAAAACCAATTCAACACTCACCGAAGTCAATGGAAACACTCTCGTTGACTTCACTGGACATTGGATCGGGTTCTCACTGATTTACCAAAGGCCACATAGCAAGTCAGTGTCAAAGCTGTATTTAGAACACAAGAGCTCTTGACACCCAATGTCGATGTTCATTCTCCTTGGGCTGGTCTACATGGGGGGGGCGGGTTTGATGTAAGATACGCAACTTCAGCTACAGGAATAGCGTAGCTGAAGTCGACATATTTTATTTCGACTTACCTCCCGTCCTCACGGCACGGGATCGACGGTCAAGGCTTCCCCGTCGATTCCGCTACCGCTGCTCACCCTGGTGGAGTTCTGGAATTGATGGGAGCACGTTCAGGGATCGATATATCGCATCTAGACGAGACGCGATATATCGATCCCCGATAGATTGATTGCTACCCGCCGTCTGGGCGTACCCCTAGATTTCAAGGGAACTAAACTGTCCATCTCCCCACCCTTCCTTAAAGCTGTAGGCATACTAGTCTGAGAAGTAAACCATAGATTATCCCCCAAATACAGTTCACTGTGATGTTATTCCATAGTAACAAAACAGAATCCATCCATGCCTTTCAGAATAGATAAATGATTAAAATTTTTATAAAGCCTACAAATTCATGAACTCTTTGGGAAATTCATTGTGGAAAGCTATTCAGATTACTACACGACAAATTCTAATGTCTATTTTCCCTCAGATAATAGATGATCAATCATACCAGCAGAAGGTTACAGTTTTGTGGTGGCCAAAGTCAAATGTTAAAATACAGTAATTGTAATGGTCATTCCAATCAATTATTCATGTAAAAGTACTTGGATTCCTAATTAAATACAAAATACATGTAAATACAACAGAAAACAAAGAGGTTACTAGTGAAGTGGGGGGTGAGAGAGAAAGAGAGAGAGGCGTATAGTATAGCGTCTGGAAAACTGCTTTGACGTAAACAAGAGAATTAACAGGACATGTTTGTTCTTGATCTGAACACTAATTGTTCCAAATAGGTAGCATGTTTTCATTAAAAATATGTATTAATTTTAACTAGGAGCTGGTGAACTTCAAACAATTTGGCATTCAGCTAAGCCCTAAAGGGTTGGCATATTTGCGGATTATCCACGTTTCCATAACCACCTCCTTCTGTATCCAACCTAGTCTCTTGCTGAGCCAGCCAGAACCCCCTACCTTTATCTAACCCCTATCAAGTCTCCTGACTCCAAACAGACCTCTTTTGTCTAGTGCTCCAATTCCAACAGGCCCCTAGCCACTTATTTTCTGTTCCCTGATCCTTTCTATACCTTTTATCTTCAGTGGAGGAACAGCCCTTGTCTGGCAATGCCTGCAGTGGGATCTGGTCATTCTATTTAAATTTCATATGCTCCAAAGTTCCCCAGGATAGAAGAGCCCCAGAGCTCATTACCTTCCTCCTGATTCCAGAGATGCCCTAGGACTCACAAAATTGAAGATATAATTCAGACCATCTTCAAAAAATCAAAAGGAAAGAGAAGGAGAGATTGGTTTGATATTTAGGCTGAGAGGCATAATATTTCCATATCTTTGTACCCATCCCTACTGACAGCCCTGCCAAAAGGACAATGTTATTTTGAATGAAAATAAAGTACATAATACTAGATACTGAAATATGCTATTCCTATAGATAATTTTGCGAAGCTGAAATCTTGCAAAGAAGTCAAGAAAGTCTGCTTCTTCCAAATTCAGTGTCCAACCACTGAAAGCTAAATGTACTGCCTCCTCAAAATTCATGCCTCCTTTTTAGATAGATTTTGAAAATGAGGCAAGAACTATACGACTCACATTTTCAGTTAAGATAGAAACCACTCTGCCATGCCAAGACAAAAAGCAAATAGTGACAGGTGCACAGATAAAACAAAAATCATTTGTTATTAGCACTGTCATTTGCCATTTCTTGTGTGAGTTAAGTTCACAAAGATATGCCATTAAATAACTAGGGGTGAAATCCTGGTCCCATTAAAGTCAACAGGAACTTGGCCATTGCCTTCAATGGGACCAGGATTTCACCATAGTATTTTTTATGTATTGTGCAGCGTTTTATCATATTACACCTATACCGTGTCATGAAAGGCAATATCACTCTGATTGGACAGCTGGTCCTCAAAAACATTACACATAAGAGGAAACCTACATGGGAGTAGACAAGGAATAAGACTGAATATATGAGAAATTCTCCCAATAAGTCAGCAAGGGTAGTAGGGCCTGCTATAACCAGTTACATAGCCAGAGAAAAACAAATTACTTGCATTATTTTACAGAGGGTATTCTAACAGCCTAATCTCCCCAGGCAAGGTTCATGTTTGTGTGGGTTACTTATTCTCTTAGCTCCAATCATCCTGCAGTCCTTCCACATGCAAAAGTCCCATTGACTTCAGTGGCAGTTCCATGTATGGAATGACTGCAGGATTGGATTGTTTACTAAGTAAATAATCAGAATCAGCAGGTTTGAAGTCATATGGGCATCAGATAAGCAGCCTGTTTTGTGGTAGGCTTGGGTATAAAATCCCAAATCCCATCAGCTTCTAGCTGCTGGCACAGAGGCTCACTAACAGCAAACAGAATGGCCTTTCATTCTGTGCTTCTCGTTTTCTTAGCTGGACTGGTATTTCTTTCTGAAGCTGCACCACTGGTAAGTATTTTGGCATTGAAGGGGGAATTAAAATGATTGCAAATAGCATAAACTCTCTGAATACAGGCACACACATCTATTTTATATTTATGCATTACTAGCCTAAAACCAATTCCTGCAGCCATTGCTATGCTACAATGGTCTGGTACTGCCATTTTTCTCATGCGTTTCCTTGAAAATTTACAGTAATAGTTAAAATAAAGTCAATTTTGGGATTCAGCTATCTATTATTTCAAAGGTCTTGGGGCTCATTTGCTTCAGTGAGGTTTTGTGGTTAAAGTAAGGGGCTGGGATCTAGAAGATTTGGGCTCTATTCCTGGTTCTGACAGTGATGTTAGGCAAGTCCCTTTGATTCTCTGTGATTCAATTTCTATATCTGTAAAATGGGGATAATTTTACCTTCCTCACAAGGGTGTCGTGAGGCTTAATTGTTTACTCCTTATAAAACACTGCAAGATCCTCAGATGGGAGATGCTATTGAAGCATTACTAAGAATTCAACACAGTATAGCAAAGTTGGAGAAACCAATTTCCTCCCAGCCTCAGAGATATTTCTAAGGCAATGAGGCTGTTTATCAGAAGCAGAGGCTGTGGTGATTGGCAAGAACAGATACTCATTCATTATTTTCTTGTCCTTTTTCTGACCTCATTTAAAGATACATCCTTAATTAGCATGTTGTTTTCCAGAGCTATTTATTGCCTTAAACTATATCTACATATTTATTATACAAGCTTTCCCTGAAGTAGTACAATGTACCCAATCTAAGATTATTCTGGCATGAGAAACATCTATTTGTGAACTATATTGTGTTTAAAATACTACTTTGCTTGGAATGTGCCCTCATGTGGTCGTTAAACGTGGCAAATGTGGCTTTTCTGCTCTTTGGAAGAAGATTTTTAATTCTAATAGGCATGTTGAACATGCCCTATATAATTTGCTGCACTACAAAAACCTTTTTTACTTTCTCAAGGTTTCCCATGGGTCTGTTGATTCCAAGTGCCCTCTTATGGTGAAAGTTCTGGATGCAGTTAGAGGAAGTCCAGCTGCCAATGTAGCAGTTAAAGTGTTTAAAAAGGCTGCAGGTGGAAACTGGCAGGACTTCGCTACCGGGTAAGTTCTGTTGTGCTATGAAACTTTCAAGATGTCTTGAAAGAACAAAATGAGATATAAAGGGGATCCTAACTGGAAGATCAACTTATTTTGTAGCTTGTCCCACTTACTTTGTAAAAACGCATATGGGGCCTGATCTGAAGCCCCATGAGTTCATGGGATTAGACCCGTGGTGAGAATATTTACTAGTAGGGAGAGTTACTTCAAGTTGTTCATTTTACCTTAGTGAGGGAATATTTTAAATTTTTCTCCTAGTTTTCAAAAGGTGCAGTTGTACCTATGTTTAAAAAAACCAACAACCTGTGAACCTGACTTTCTATATAATTCAGGGTAACCATCTTGATATACAGTAGGTCCAGAGCTTTATTTGTAGAGGAGGAATCCAGGCTCTAAACTTTGTTAGAAAGCCCTAAACATGCACACAAGAAACGCCCTTTCCTACTGCTTTCATTTACACAAGTGTAAGTCAGGAGAAACTCCTTGGACAATGTTACACTGGGGTAACCAAGAGCAGAAGAGGGTCCACAACGTTTGTGTGTTTTTATTTATGGCACTTATATTGCACATATTACTGTGGTATTTAAGCAGCTCACAACCTTTAATGTATTTATCCTCAAAACACCCCTGTGAGGTTGGGAAGTACTATTATTCCAATTTTACAGATAGTGAACTGAGCCACAGAGAGATTAAGTGACTAGCCCAAGGGCACACAAGCAGCCAGGTCTCCCAAGTGAGCACCCTCGCCAATAGATCTTCCTTAATATCTTTTGCTAAAGATTTTGAGACACTATTTACTTCTGTCTGCAGCACTGAGACCTTTGTTTGCCTCTGTCTCTAGGTATTTCACAAACAAGCCCCACATGTACTATACAACATATCTGAACAGATCTGCAGAAACTTCCTAGAGCCAATCTAGGAACAAGCAGCATTCAGAAGGGATTTAAAGAGCAAAATCCTGTATAAAACTTAATATTTTTGCCAGGCTTCTGATGCAGGATGATGGGATAAGTCTATTGATCTGTAAAAACCACCGTATGCTTTTCTGCCATCATTAGGAAAACTATATTCTTTTCAAAATATGTGAGAGTAGTTTTTTAAAGCATACATAACATGATTATATGCAATCTGCAGAGGACCGAGATAAATACTATCATCCCTTAGCTGTGTGATATAACAGTTTAGACTGTAACATTGTTCTTAATTGCCATTTGGGGATATATCCTGCAGCTTTTATGAGCCAGTAGCTTCCACTGAAGTGAATGGAAACTACAGGTGTTCAGTACCACTGAAAATCAAGTCACTTTTTTTTTTTAGGCATCTAAATATGAATTTAGGAGACTAACTTTAGACACACAAATTTGGAAATTTTTGCCTGGGAGAGTAGTAGGAAGAATTATAGTCTAGTGTTTTTGTAGAAAGTCCACTAAACTGTATTCCTTCCTCTATTCCATGACCTGAATGGCATGGTGTTAATTCTTCCCTGGATATTTGGCTAACGCCGTGCTACTTTCAAACACGCTACTTGTTTGATCAGCTGACAAATTTTGAGACATTTTATAACCACTGGGCTTGCAGTACTGTTAAGTTATTTTCTATTTTAAACAGATCTATGTTTACAAGACCTAACTTGAGCCACAAGACCTGGTTAATAGTGGTTCTAGACCAGGGTGGCCAAACTTACTGGGCCTCTGAGCCACATACAACAATCTTCAGAAGTTCAAGAGCTGGGGCACACCTGCCAGGAGCTGGGGCTTCAGCCCCCCAGGAAGTGCCTGGCAGAGCTCGATGCTTCAGCCCCACTCCTGCTGAAGCCCCGAGCCCTGACAGGTGCACTCCACAGGGCTGAAGCCCCAAGACCCTCCTCCATGCTGGGCAGAAACCCATACCCCACCACCCCACTGCAAGGCAGACATCCTGAGCCCCCTCCCAGGCTGGTAGGTGGAGAATGGGAGTGGGCTGGGGGTGGGGTTCCATGAGCCACACTTTAATGGTAAAAGAGCCACATTTGGCTTGCAAGTCATAGTTTGGCCATCCCTGTTCTAGACCTTAAGTATAAAACCCAATTAAAAGCAAGTGTGCCAAAGTTGCAAATATTTTGCATAATTCAGAAAGTAAAATAATAATTTGACCAATGCCAAGAAGTGGAGAATTTGAAACTTGATGTTACTCAACATTGTTAGGATGACCCCTGCACTGCTATTACATTGATTCAGAACGGGTTTTGTTGTTGATTTTTTAATTGTTGTCCCAGGGATACAGGAGTTTAGCAGACTGTAACAACAAAACTACTAATAGGTTTCCCATCATATTTATTTTGATGGAACCTCTGACAGTGAGAGACTCACAGGAATGGATGTTTTCTGTATTAGTGGCCCATTTACTCCAGCTTTCACTGGGACAAACTTTCATCGTGTTTGCCTACTGAGTAACTTAAAATCAAACTAATGCCTGTGTCCTTGTTCCTCTGCTTTAGTGTAAATGAATGAAATGTAACTCTGGCAGTTCAATTTAGGATACCATTACAGTGAGATGAAAAGGAAATTGGTGGCTAGAGAACTTGTTAAACAGCAGCAGTCACAAGCAAAAGATGCATTTCTCCTTTACTTTGTGTTAAGGATGCATAGCTATCTGGCTGCCTCTGCTTGTGATTTAGTGAACTCACCGATGTGCTTGCCCAAAATGGCTGTCAGTCAAGAAACAACAGAGAGTCCTGTGGCACCTTAAAGACTAACAGATGTATTGGAGCATATGCTTTCGTGGGTGAATACCCACTTCGTCAGAAGAAGAATCTCTCATTATATATATATACATAAAAAAGTTAGCAGGACTCTAAATGGCCAATCATTTAATTTATCCAAATCTAAAACTTAGATTTTCTAAGACAGTTCTTTAAGAACCATAATTTATTTTATTGATAATTTTGAATTTACTACAGCTTTTTAAACTAAAGTAAAAAAAAAGTCTTTGGATTATTTGATTAGTTTTGATCCTCTTAATCATTGTAAAGCATTCTACAGCATCCCTATAAAGGATTCTACCATATAAATGCATGTTGCTGTTGAAATGTGTGAAAATTTTTGACCAACTCTAATGATTTCCTCTCAAAAATATGAGTGAGTCAAAATCAAAAGGTTTGCCAGAAAATATTGACTAAATTTTTCAATTATCCAGTTGGGAGAATTGAACCAAAAAGTGTCATTTTGAATCACCATTTCCAAATGAAAATGTCATTGATCATGTCACATTGTTTCAGTCAAAATGTCAATTTTTGTTTGTTTTGACATTTTGGGAATTTTTCAAGTCACAAAATTTTTCAATATTTTGGCTTTACATTCCAACACTCCAATTAAGAACAGAAATTAACTTTGAAATGTCAAAATTTCCCCTGTGATGAAAATTTTGTTTTCTGAACTGCTCTAGTTATAATGTCCTGAAAAGATTCCCTCCTGTATTCATGACCAGAACTTTGGACCATCAGAAAGAAATCCTACAAATATTCAAGTCTAGGTTTTAAACAAGACCCAATGCATGATGACAGAAAAATTTACCTCAGAGACCTTCTGAATATCTGGTTACAATCAATAGATACATCCGTTAGGAAGTGTTATTTTTGCTGGTGTGTTATGCTAAGGCTATGGCAGTTAGAGTGTATATAGGGGGAGGTGCCCTTCTCAGGGTGTCCCTATAAGTATGAATAATTCTGTCTCTTAATATTACATTTTAGTGTATTAAGAAAAGCACCTTGAATTTAGATTAACAGTATTTAAAAGGCAGGAGGAGAGTTAGAATACAACAAGTGACTTCATTAAGAAGCTTACTTCAAACTGAGTTTAACTGAAAATACGCAAGGAAAGCTAATTTCAGCTGAGTACTCAGGAAGAAGTATGGTCTAGTTGTTCAGGGGATTGGGAGTCAGGTAACTATTTAACTCTTCACTTGACTGTCTTTGACCTAGTCACTTGTACCCTCTGTGCCCACATACTTTTGCAAATACAGCCCCTATCATATATTTTAGCAATTCCCTTTGCCAAAATTAGTTCTTTTGTGGGTTAGGGTTTGAATTTTGAAAATAAGCTACTGCGTATGCATTTGAATTAGTTTATGTCACAAATTTTACTCTAAAGCACTATTTCATTCTGTTGAATAAGGTCCAAATGAATAGGATGCCTGTAAACATTTGAGGGCATAGTTTAATTTCAATACAGCATATGTCCCATGAAGAGGATAAATGACATTGATTTCAAGGGTACTTTACACTGAGCAAATTACATAAACCCCAAGACAGCCTGAGTGTAGGTAATAAAAAGACTTTAGTCACCATACACAGCTTTATAATGGAAATGTCCGAGATAATGTAATTGGAACAGGTTTTTGAGCTCTACTAGCTACTATTTTACCTTCATCCATAAAAGATAATAACACCCTTGAAACAGCTCCCTGCATTCCTTATGTGCAAAGTGAAAATGTCTTCTTTTCGCTCTCCTTCCTTCCATCCCCAATACATATGATTAAAACATTTTTCTAAAGAAATTCAGACATCTGTTCTCCATGAGATTTCTGGAAAACGGGGAACATGAAGTTACAAATTACCCTGAAGGTATCTTAATCTTCAGAAACTCAGTGTGAATATACAATTAAGACAAAAAAGAGTTTAATATTCAGTTATGCTTAATCAGGTAACCAAACTGGAGATCCAGTCCCTGTGTTTCTGCACCGTCAAGCATGCAAGTGAATAATATGTCCCAAGGAAAATGGTGGACATATCATTTGAGATATGCAAACTAAATGCAAAACCTATTAATAGTTTTTTCTCTGTTAGGCAGAACCTGTTAAACTAAGAGTATAAGTCAGTTTCACACTCACAGAGGTTTTGTTTACAATCTGTTGATTGAGGCCTTGAGGAACTATACCACTACAATGATTAATAATAATAATAAATGCTGCTAGGTCAGGGAACCTGGTTACAGTTCAGCAGTCTCCTAACCTGGTTACAAAATTGTTCCGGTTTGTTGCACAGACTGGTCTAGCTCTAGTCTGGTAATTAAATATGGTTATGGTCCAGACTACAAGGAACATTGGAACCATGCTTGTAACCAGACCAGGGGACAACCAGGTTGTAACCAGGCTTCCTCTTTGATTATATTTGGGTTATAAACATTGGGCTCATGGGGTGTGATTGCAACTCATGTGGTCATACTCTTAGATAAACAATTGCTGTTTTTCACTGGTGCAACAGAGACTTTTTTTTTTTTTAATTCAACCCTTAATTTGAAAGTGGTGTCTCCATGGCTGAAGAAGGCCCACATGCTATGTTTTTGCCTCTTCGTCAGATGGAGAGCAAAGAGTGGATGGAGGGGCTCCTTATAAACACAATCTATACTCAGATATTTACAACTCTCCTTTCGCAGAGCCTAAATTAGGGCAAACTTCTGCATCAATGAAGTCCCCTAGGAGTTTTGATATTGACTCTTATGAGCACAACATCAAGCCCCTAAGGATTTTTTTCTGGTACTACTAACATACACTTGGCTATAGGACTGGGAGCAACTTGCTTGATGCAAAATTCCCTGAAGCTCTAGAATGGTGGAAATGCCACTAGATGTATACTCAAAGTGGGATTTTCAAAAGAGCTCAGCATTGGTCTAATTCTGAAGTTGAAGTTGAGAGCTTTTGAAAATCCCACCCTCAGAAAACTACATTATTTGTAAGTAAACACTATGCTCAGCTGCTTTTCCCAAAAATTGTAACAATCACAATTTTAACGATTTAAGTAAGACATTAGCAACCAAACCAGTAGAGCAAAAGGCACTGAAGTTTGAAATACAAGTGATAAACTAGATGAAATCATAGGTCAGCACTGGCTTGTTCACTATTCTCTATTTTTATGGATTTTATAGACAATTTATTGGCAATAAGTTAATTTTGCTTTTGATTTCGTGATTGTCATGTGTCATTAACTCTTTGGTATCTGCAACACACACTTGAACCATAGTATCCAAACTCATAACATACTTCAGAAAGCTACTGTTGCCTTGCCTTCTCTTTCCCTCTGATTAGCTGTATTAGCCTCTTGTACTGTAGCCTCTTTCTATTGCTACTACACCAATGATCTTTGTGCCCAACAGGGGGAGAATAGCTCAGTGGTTTGAGCATTGGCCTGCTAAACCCAGGCTTGTGAGTTCAATCCTTGAGGGGGGCCATTTAGGGATCTGGGGCAGAAATCTGTCTGGGGATTGGTCCTGCTTTGAGCAGTGGGTTGGACTAGATGACTTCCTGAGGTCCCTTCCAACCCTGGGATTCTATGCCCCTGGAATGTTTTAGTCCCAAATCCCGCTTCTGCTGGATCATGCCTAAACTAGAAATGGGGTCACATTGCAAAGTCTAAATCTGGATTCCATCTTCTCTTAAATTCTGGTTTGTTTGCATCTGACATATTGATTCTGTATAGTATAAAAATACAGTCTAACTGCAAAATTCAATTTGGACCCAAACTTTTCAGTGGTTGTTCTGATGAGAGATTTTGGTTTATGCTCAATTGTTAGCTTTAACTGAAACATGGCTAGAATACGTAGGCTAATGGGATTAAATAATTTCCACGCTCAAAACTCATAGTTGCCTACAACAAACTTCTTCAGAATCTGATCCTCTTCCTTTTGCAAGTGCAAATACCAATGAGCATTCAGCAATTATTCTTTTTTTTTGTTGTTCACTTAATTTTAACCAACAAGGTGCAATTTATAAAAAATTAATAAATGAAATAAATTAAGCTTTTTTGAGTCAGTTTACTCTAGATACAGTTTATTCCCACTGGACCAAATTGTGCCCCCCAAAGGGAGTTTTTACATCAACTTCAAAGGAACTAGACTTTCCCCCAAGGTATATAATCCCTTTACTTTGTAATTAGAGTAAATCCTCCGTCACTGAGATTATTTTGCATCATTGCAATTCATTTTGTTATAAAAACCTCACAAGTAAAATGAAGAGGGTGTGTGGAAAGAAGAAGAAAGAGGAAACTATACAACTGATTTCTTCCCTGATCATCATTAGGCTCCTTCATTGTCTATCCCTCTCTTCCACTTCCCACTCTGTTATCTGCCTAGATAGCCATTCTCACAGGTGGCAATAAAACTGGTGAGTCCTATTAGCTTTTCAGACTTCAGGCCAATTCTTTCTTCAAACAACATCAGGCAAGATTGTGAAGTTATTTCATCCATAAATATTTCAAGAGGAAAAGCCAAAAAAAAAAAAAACATGTAGAAAATAGAAAAAAGTTTTGGAAATAAAAACAGAGAAGAGGAGCAGAAGCTAGAAACCAGCTATGTTACCATTTGAACAACCATTTTAGTTCAAAAAGATCTAGTTGCTTATACTGGCTAGATCACATCACAACTACCCATTCTTTTCCACTTTTCTGTTTTAGCCACCTGTGGTATTTTATCATAAACCTAGCTGGTGAGCTCTTTGGACCAGGGATTCTCTTCATTACTCATTTATACAGCAGCTAGCATTAATGGGTCCCTGATCCTCTGTTCGACCCATACAAACTGTAATTCAATAACAATACTAAAATAGAGATTTTATTATCATGAGACCATAAGAAAATACCTTCAGGGTCATGTAAAAAGGCTTCAGTAGGCACATTTAAAATGTTTAGCCTCGTATGCTTATAACAATTAGTCAAAAGATCTTTTCCTCAAAAAGTCTTCCTCCTTCCCTAATTTTATCATGGCAACCAGCATGTGTCCTATCATCATGACAATCCTTTTTCTAGGCCTCTAATTTTCAGTTCCAGGGCACACTTAATGCAAGTTAAACACCAGATTAAAATAGGCCTTAGCCATAATGCATGCCATAACAGCAGCAATGATAAAGTTTTCTGCAGCCCGGGCTTGATTTGTGACGTAGATGGCTGAGCTGGTAGCAAGAATAGGCTCTGTGATGCTGGGAAGTATACGCTGCACAGAAGATAGGGAATAATTCAAATAAACAGAACCATTTAGTGGGGTCCGAAGAACATGGCTTCACATCTGTGCTACTTAACATTCCACACTGTCTACTGCTGTTATACACCTGATTGTACAGATTAAATTGTTTACGTGGATATTTATCATCACAGGAAAACCACAGAATTTGGGGAGATCCATGAGCTCACAACAGATGAAAAATTTGTAGAAGGGGTATACAGGATTGAGTTTGACACCAGCTCTTACTGGAAGGGACTTGGCCTTTCTCCATTCCATGAATATGCTGATGTGAGTATTCCTAAATATGCCTTATGTCTAACATATTGAGCAGAGCATCTGCTTAACAAAAAAAAGTAGATATTCCCGTAATGCACAAAAAGTAGCATTATGCATTGCAGTGTTTCACCATATCATACAGCATCATCTGGACAAAAACTGCAATACATACAAAGAGTTCCTCTGTAAGTTAATGGGCCAAATTCTCTGCTAGTGTAAATGGGCAAAACTCCACTGAAGTCAATGGAGCTCTTCCCATTCACCCCTATAGAGAATGTGACCCAAATTGGTGCATTATTCAAAAACATTAAAGATTTAAAATGTTCTGCAATATGGAAATGCAAAATGGAAATCTTTGCTGGGATGGATGCCAGGCTTTGGAGCCCCATAATGAATGGCATCACCATAACAAATTGGAAAAGGTCTCTATTTACACCAGAGGCATTTTCTTGGTTTGAATAGCAACTCCAGTTTCAGTAATCTGGACATCACTGAAATCTCTTCCATTTGATGTGTAGCCACCGAAACTCAGACATATTATCCAATATTTTTTGCCTGTGCGTCATTTGTTTGTAAAGTTCAAAGTGCATTTTTCCCCAGATCACTTCTAAAGTATGTGACAGAGAAAACTGCAGCAAACAACATCTAGGAATAAATTATAAGGGAAAGGAAAAAATATACAAGGCTTTCTGATGTTTTTCTATCCAAATTTCTAGAAGAACTGAAGTGTAATTGTGCCTTATGTTTTCCTTGGCTGACTGCCCAGCACTTCAATTTTTTTATTTTTTTTTTTTTTTTGTATTCTAGAATGTTTATATAGTGCTTCCAGGAAAAAACAGCCTTATTTGCAGCTTGCCATTGAGTTCTCTTCAAATTTCCTAAAAGACTGACTCAGCTATTCTGAGAACATCTACAATACAGTGTAGATTATATTTTAAATCATAAGCTTGTTTTATGTTACTAAGGCCTGAGCCTGCAAGGTACCGAGTACGTTTCCACTGTCTTCTGAGAGCACCACACAGGATAGAGGGGTAAGGGCCTAATCCAAAGCCCAATGAAGTCAATGAGACTCTTTCCACTGACTTCAATGAGCTTTGGATTAGGCCCTGAACCCTCTAATAGATACTTAGATTGATCAAGGCATTAATCTGGTAGAATATCTTGCATCTGCTTTATTAGGTTTGCATAGTTAATAAAAGATAAAACCTATAACTGAAAGAAATCAGCCAAATATTACTCCAGGGAAGACTGTATACTAAATCTAACACTGAGGTAGTTTTAGCTCATATATGTTGTGCTTCAAGCTTACAAGTATTTTCTTTTCCAGGTGGTTTTTACTGCTAATGATTCTGGTCATCGTCATTACACCATCGCTGCTCTCCTCAGTCCCTTCTCTTATTCAACTACTGCTGTAGTCAGTAACCCACAGGAATAAGTATACACCGAAATCAGCCCCAAATATCCTCCATTGATAGAATTACCATAATTTTAGGAGGAGGTTATTTCCTATAACTAATGGCATGCCTTTTTGCTACAGTAGTCTATCATTTTGTAACCTGGCTAAAAACTCAGGCAATAAACGTTTAAAGAAGAAACAGTTGTGATTTTCTCAGTGATGTTTTACTTTGTTCAGATGGGACACATTTATGTTGAAACGCAAAAGAAACGTTGTGTAAAAAAAAAACAACACTGACTGGCCACTCAGAACACATCACACTTGACTTGGTACAGTAATCTATAACTGGGCCCCTCCCTACACTGTTAGAAAACAGATCAATTCATCGTCTTATTCCAGGGTATCTTGTGTTTGAAAGAAGTTAACTTTTGCATGGTATGCAGTGAATATCAAGAGCTATATTTGCCTGTCGGCATACATGCTTAAATCCCAGAGATAGCTGAACTAATTCTAATGAAATAACAGTCATATTTATTTATTATTTGTATCATGGCAATGACACAGGACCAACTGACAATAGGGCCCCATTGTGCTAGGTGTTATACAAACACAGAACTAAAGAGTTTATAATCTCAACAGAAAAGACAGATGATAGGTAAGGGAAAGGGGATATAGCATTCAAGCAAATTGAACAGAAAGATGTTTTTTATAAGAACATAAGAATGGTCATACTGGGTCAGATCAAAGGTCCATCTAGTTGAGTATCCTGTTTTCTGGCAATACCAGATGCTCCAGAGGAAATGAAAAGATCCCCTGGATGAATCAAGTGATTCATCCTCTGCCGCCCATTCCCAGCTTCTGGTAAACAGAGCCTAGGGACACCATCCCTTCCCATTTTGGTCATTAGCCATTGATGGACCTATCCTCCATGAATTCATCTAGTTCTTTTTTGAACTCTGTTATAGTCTTGGCCTTCACAACATCCTCCGGCAAGGAGTTCCACAGATTGGTTGTGCGTTGTGTGAAAAAACACTTCCTTTTGTTTGTTTTAAACCTGCTGCCTATTAATTTCATTTGGTGATCCCTAGTTCTTGTGTTATGAAGAGTAAATAACACTTCCTTATTTACTTTCTCCACACCAGTCATGATTTTATAGACCTCTATCATATCGCACCTTAGTCATCTCTTTTCCAAGCTGAAAAGTCCCAGTCTTATTAATCTCTCCTCCTATGGAAGCTGTTCCATACCCCTAATCATTTTTATTGCACTTTTCAGAACCTTTTCTAATTCCAATATATCTTTTTTGAGATGGAGCAACCACATCTGCATGCAGTGTTCAGGATGTGGACATACCATGGATTTATATAGAGGCAATACGATATTTTCTGTCTTCTTATCTTTCCCTTCCTTAATGATTCTGTTCACTTTTTTCACTGCCCCGCTGCACATTGAGTGGATGTTTTCAGAGAACTATGCACAATGACTCCAAGATCTCTTTCTTGGATGGTAAAGGCTAATTTAGACCCCATCATTTTATATGTATAGTTGGGATTATGTTTTCCAATGTGCATTACTTTGCATTTATCAACATTGCATTGCATCTGCCATTTTGTTGCCCAGTCACTCAGTTTCGTGAGATCCCTTTGTAGCTCAGTAAAATCCCAAGCAGAATGCACGATCTTGAGTAGTTTTGTATCAGCTGCAAATTTTGCCACCCCACTTTTTACCCCTTTTTCCAGATCATTTATGAATATATTGAATAGGACTCGTCCCAGTACCAACCCCTGGGGGACACCACTATTTACTTCTCTCCATTCTGAAAACTGACCATTTATTCCTACCCTTTGTTTCCTATCTTTTAACCAGTTACCAATCCATGAAAGGACCTTCCCTCTTATCCCATGACAGCTTACTTTGCTTAAGAACCTTTGATGAGGGACCTTGTTAAAGGCTTTCTGAAAAGCTAAGTACACTATATCCACTGGATCCCCCTGATCCAAATGCTTGTTGACCCTCTCAAAGAATTCTCGTAGATTGGTGAGATATGATTTCCCTTTACAAAAACCATGTTGACTCTACCCCAACAAATTATGTTCATCTACGTGTCTGACAATTTTGTTCTTTACTACAGTTTCAACCAGTTTGCCCGGTACTGAGATCAGGTTTACTGGCCTGTAATTGCCAGGATCACCTCTAGAGCCCTTTTAAAAAATTGGCATGACATTAGCTATCCTCCAGTCATTTAAATTATAAGCTACAAACTACAGTTAGTAGTTCTGCAATTTCACATTTGAGTTCCTTCAGAACTCTTGGGTGAATACCATCTGGTCCTGGTAACTTATTACTGTTTAGTTTATCAATTTGTTCCAAAACCTCCTCTAATGACACCTCAATTTGGGACAGTTCCTTAGATTTGTCTCCTAAAAAGAATGGCTCAGCTTTGGGAATCTCCCTCTCATCCTCAGCTATGAAGACCAATGCAAAGAATTCATTTAGTTTCTATGCAATGGCCTTATCGACCTTGAGTGCTCCTTTAGCATCTCGATTGTCCAGTGGTCCCACTGGTTGTTTAGCAGGCTTCCTGCTTCTGATGTACTTAAAAAATATTTGTTATGTTTTGAGTCTTTGGCTAGCTGTTCTGCAAATTCTTTTTGGGCCTTATTATATTTTATATCTTTACACTTCATTTGCCAGAGTTTATGCTCCTTTCTATTTTCCTCACCAGGATTTAACTTCCACTTTTTAAAGGATGTCTTTTCGTTTCTCGCTGCTTCTTTTACTTTGTTATAAAGTTCATTATCATGAACTTCTGTTCAAAATGCTAAATGCATACAAACATTTGACAGAACTCAGTTAACATATGCTGTTTGTAAATTTTCTCAAACATCTCTGCACTTGCCAAGTTCAGCTGGAAGTAGATATAATGAAAGAAGGGTTGTCCCTATTTGAAACAAGAAAGTACCCCAGGTGGCCCCCTTTGATGGCACTGTGAACTTATACCCAAACTTGATCATTTGAAGATTTCTAGCTAGAGTTCTATGGAACTTTATGTTAGTTCAATCCAGACCTCATATGGAAAAAAACTCTGCAGGTTTTCAACATCAGTCACAACATCAAATGGACACAAAATCACTCTATAAATCAAGTACTATCTGTTCACCTGAGCTTAAAGGGGAAGTGCTAAGACAGAGGCATGACTTTTTAACAAAGTTATCTGCATAACAACTCATAAGAAATCTTCTAAAGTCAGCATGGGTTAAAATGCAGACTGATTGTGTGTGATTCAGTTGAAGTCATGGAGAAATTGATTTTTTGGAGGGGAAGGGAGGGCAATCATTTGTCTACACTGGTGGATTAGTCTGTTGGACTGAATATGTTTTGTTCTAGTGGGATTGCAGTGACTCTACAGGCAGCTAATGAAATAGTACCTCAAAAATAAATCAGTGCTCATTTGTTAGTGACCTTATAGTTTAAATTCTTTAAATCGAGAGCTTGTTCAGAAGAATGGATACCAAGTGAATTAATAAATTACATAAGTACTGCAGCAACAATTAACTGTTTGGATTTCCCTGATTTCTGGACTCTGGCCTTGTTACACAACTCTTATAAACATAAGTCAAATATTTTCATTTGGCACTGTTTCAATGGAATATGTTTCAAAGGTATCCAGTTTTTGTAAATCTTATTTGCACTGAAGCTTGAAAAACAGTATGTTTGCACTTGCTCTAGCTACACACAATAACTACATATTTATTTGACAATAATAACTGCATACAGACAACAAAATGTGCTTACCTAATCACATTCAGTTATCCACCCAACTCTAGGTTTAACAACGGACGACTGAATACATGTGTTAAAAACAAAGACTACAAAAACCAAGTCCTTATTTCAGGGCACTGTATGAAGCAAAGCTTTTTTTTTTTAAAAAAAAAATTCTCCATCCAGGACTCTCTAACTCATCACATGTTCTTGTCCTGACCCCAATCCCACAATCTTTTGTGGCCACATCCCACAATCTGTTGAGGTTAAAGCAAGAAACCACGGCTGTTGTGATGGTGGGAACTGATAAGGTGTAGGATGATGCCGGGGGGAGAGTGTTTAGGAGACTTCTGGAGGGGTTAGATTCTCCTCAGGGGGAGCTGTTGGCTATTTTCCCACCCAGTGAGAGTGCTAGATGGCCTGGGTGGTTGATGTTTACTGATGGCATGGCTGGGAGGTTAGGTGGTGCTGGGGGAGTAGGTAGAGCTTACATAAAGACTCCTAGGAAGAGATGTCAATGATTGTATTAAAAAAATAATCCCGCTGATCACAAGCGTAGAGTGACAATTAAGGTTACAAGATAAAGCACCAAATTAGAAGAAATAACTTCCAATTTTATGGGGCAGCTTTCCATGGGCAATTAATTTTGGCCATAAATTTACTGCAGGAATAAATGACAGCATTTAGATCAGAATTTGACTGTACCCTGAAAACAGGCAGTTAGATGTCCAAAAGCCATTTGCATCCATGGGGCATGGATGGGAGCATCACAGAAGGTAGTCAGACACAGCTGCAGAAGTCTGCAGAGACAGTCTAAGAGGATGGAGTGGTCCACACTGATTTCAGTACTGCTTGCAACAAAGAACGAGAAGGGTGACAGTTTTCATCAGATAAACTGAGAGGTTGCTGATTCTATGGATGAGAATATTTTCCATGCTATGACAAGAATGAAATCCAGACTAAAAATTAAAAGTATATCATCGTGCAAGAGAGAAGGAAAATCTACTTTCTCACACATTGTCAAGACCACATACAGTACAGCAATGTAAAACAGAACAGGAAACATGGAGGGAATAGGCCATTTACAATAAAGTAATTGTAATCAGCGGATCAGCGACACAAAAAAGTGATCCAAGTTATTTTACAGAAGATAATGCAGCAGACTAATCTCCACAGGCAAGGTTCATGTTTGTGTGGGTTACTTATTCTCTTACTATTTACTAAGTAAACAATCAGAATCAGCAGCTTTGAAGTCATACAGCATTTGATAAGCAGCCTAATTTGAAGGGATTGGGTATAAAACCCCAAATCCCCTCAGTTTCTAGTTGCTGACACCGTGAGACTCAAACTGCAAGCAGAATGGCCTTTCGTTCTTTGCTCCTTGTTTTCTTAGCTGGACTGGTGTTTTTCTCTGAAGCTGCGCCATTGGTAAGTGTTTCGGTATTGAGGTGGCCTTTCACATGTGATCGACGTAACCTACCTCATCTTTCTTTTTTAAAATGATGAGAATTGGAATAAGTGAAAGACAAATCAGTCTATTTTGTTACATTTATTTTAATTGTATATTGTGTGTTGGCCCTGCACTCTTCTACCTCTTTTCTTATTTCTACAGAAAAAGTGCTTTCCCCATTTGCTGTAGTTATTTATGTTGATGAAAGCAGTAGATAAGCTGTAATAGGAGGTAGCACCTGCTATCAGGACAATTTCAACAGCCATTAAAAAGGACCTTCCTTCCCAAATATGTTTCAGCTTTGGGAGACTGTGGAGAAGCAACTCCTTCCCTCACAAGACATCAAAGCCATCATCAGCTGAACAACATCTCAATGGGGAGTACTGGTTGGGTGGATATATGACATGAGAATTCATCTCCCAACAGGCCTGCCAACTGCTGCCTACTGACTCACCTGCTAATTCCTTCTGCAGAGAAGGGAAATGAAGTGGTGCCTGGTCTCTTCTCTACCCACTCTTCCTTTATTGCTCTAGGTCTCCCCATTCTGTAGTTGGAATGGATTGCCACATCCACTGCTCTGAAAAAGGCCTGGGACCAAGTCTAAAACCCCCTTTCCCCTCCTCTCACTTCTGGTTGCACTCATGTGGCTCTGAAAAATGTGGGAGATCCACACACTGTGTAGCCTGTTGATCTCCCCCAGCAGCATTGCCCTTGTACTCCCACTCTGCTCCACAGGGCCACTTCTGATGTTTGGAGGAGCTAGTCTATATGATTTTGGTGTGGAGAAAAAACAAATTTTGCTTATCCTGCCCTCCACACCCTGACAAAGCTTCTGAGATGATGGCTCAGAAACTCCTTTATCCATAGAAGTTGACCACTTCTGCTACAATCTGCCCCACTGATTACATCAGAAACCTCAGCAGGCAGGAGGCTCTTCATCCTAGAAATTGGGGTGAATGGGAGGGGGGAGGTGAGAAAGTCAAGCAAGGGCACAGAGTTTATTTCAGTTTGTTAGTTTAATAGATGAGCTTTTCTCAGGCTATGTGGCAGAATCCCCAGAGGTGAGGTAGATTGTCATGGGTCCCCAGAAGGGATTTCAGGTGAGGGAAGGGGTCATACAGTTTAAGTTATTACAATTTTTAAGTAAGAACCTTTCTTTTTTAAAAAAATTCAGAAACTGAAACCTGATTTTTGAAACCAATGATGGTTAAACACTTGGTAATTATCACTAACCAGCAGCTACCATAGAGTTCTAGTTTCTTTTTTACGTAAGGGGTTATGGCAGGGGCATGGCCGTTTTATCCTCATTCCCTCTGGGGTTGCTGGCTTCTCAGGGAGGAAGCAGTCACTGATCTAATGAGCACATGGAATATAACTGTTGCAGGCTTTGTGCAGGGGAAGCTTCTTATACCTTTCTCACCCATGCACACTTGCCCAAGGGCTGACCACAGTCTGGCCCATAATGGGGTTATGATAGCGAGAGAGAGCACATGTGCACGGCTTCCCAGGGTTGAACAAAAGGAGAAATGGGATAATGTGACCACCGTGAAGCCTCTCCTGACTCCTCTAGCCCCCACACTAAAACAAGGAGATCAGGCTGTTGGATTCCAAACCATCCACTCCCCGCTTCCAGGATTAAATTTTTATTCCATCATCTGTGGGCTTGGTTGTGCCAGTTAGCAACAACTCTGCACTGGATGCTAGTCAGAACTCTATCATCCCAGAACCAAGTACGGAGAGGCATTCTGTCTCTGAGGACAGGTTCTCAGTGCACAGGAGTGCACCCCTTTGTAGGGTGCAGTATATGCTTGCTCCCTCTGATCCTGCAGGCTAAATTTTTGTATTATACAGTAAACTTGTGTAGTTGGTATATGAAAATGTGATACCCTCTAATTCTAAAACATGCAATTTCTGAAGGACATGCTTTATCATGGCCCATCACTCCTATATAATTTGCTATACAAGAATTACATCTCTCTTTCCCTACATGCAGGACTCTCATGATTCCAAGCACCCTCTTGTTGTGAAAATTCTAGATGCAGTCAGAGGAAGTGCAGCTTCCAGTGTACCAGTTAAATTATATAAAAAGGCTGATGATGGGACCTGGCAGCTCTTAAGTTCAGGGTAAGTCATATAATACAATGAGAAGGGGGGTGAGGGAGGCATTGAAAGAGGCCAAAGATTAGAAAACTCACCTTTTACATGCATTCATCTTAAAAACATATGTATAATGTCATTAGTTACAATCTGAGAAGTAATAAGGTAATTTATGCCTACACCAATTATTTATTGTGTGTGTGGGTCTCTTCTAAATAATTATAGCTGCAAAGCTAGCAGACTGACTCCTGGATGGTTTGAAAAAATTGTAAACACAAGGGATGTAACTCACAGGCAGCATGAAATGTGGTATTGAAAACTTTTCTTCCTTCAATTGCTCTTTGACTCTTCTCTCTTCATGACACTTCACTTTATGGCTACAAGCAACACATCAGTTCTTAGTATGAAGTTCACCTCTGCTCTAGCATGTTGTCAGAGAATGAATGCCCACCAATTTCTACATAATATAATATGGCCTAGTCAGAAGACTTCTAATCTGTTTGAAGTTTAAAACTCTAGTTAAGAATTCTGGCTGCACTGGAGCATAAAAATATTGTTTCAAGATAGGATAGCAACTTCCAGGAGAAAGTCTAGGGAAACCATTATCCTCTGTCAAGTAGCCTACAATAGCCTGGATCATTTCAGAAAGTGGATAGTTGAAGTCGTCACACTGCAGGAATCCACCATTAATGGGATCCCAGCCTCAGACCAATAATGAGCCCACATCAAAACTGTATGCAAGTTCTCCAATATTATTATACAAAGGAATGCTTATAGTGGTGGTGCTCCAATTATTAGGTGTCAATACATTGTTTAAAGAGTTAGCCTCTGACAAACCTAATGGCCCAGGGCTGCATATGATCACACTGAATAGGGGTGAAGGAATGGAAAATCTAGCCATATGTTTTCCCATTTAAACCAAAATGTGCCCTCATACCCAGAGAAGGAAGCAAGAGCACGTGGTAAACAGCTTAAAGCAGATGCTGCTGCTTGAGATATGTATACTTATTGCTAAAAAACATATTGACTATACTGGTAATATACGCAATACAGTGCAATTGGGAGGTGGAATGTGTGGGCAGGTGTGTGTGAAAACATTGTGTGGGTGTAGGTAGGGGGGGAGAGTTGGATGCTCTAAGGTCAGTTTCTGAGGGTATTTAAAAAAAACTGAGATCTGATGCAAAGAACATGCAGTGGTAATTTTATTAGTTCTATTTGGCAGAGTACTTGAACTTCATTAGAATCAGAGAAATTACCTCCACACTCACTTCAGTGTGGTAGTGGAATTTTAACAAAGGAGTCTCATAAGCTCACTCTAGCCCATCACTGTACTTTTAGCTAAAAGAGTTATCAGGGTTTAGTTGAGAAAGTTTGTTAAGTAAATGGAGAGTTGCTTAACAGTGATCAATGTAGGATAAAGAAAAAGTAGACAAACATTTTAATCAATCATGAAAAATTCTAAGAACAGGCTTGAAAGCATTCTAGTAAAATATGAAAATGGCATCTGTGATTTAACAAGTTCCTAGATGGTTTATCATTAAGTGCTGAATTTCCTTGTCTTATACTAAAACAAATGAGGGACTCGAATGTGTCAGTTGATGTACTGATTAGTGTTTGCCTTTTATTGTAATGAAAAAATACAACAGACATTTAGAGACTGAGTCTCAGCATTCAGAACTTTAAACAATGGATGGAGATTATTGAAACACTAACATAAAATACAAGCGTTATACTATCCACTGATATCCAATCACTAGTTCCTACACTATAGGACTGATTAAGTGGAAATAGAGTGTTTCTAGAGGAGCTACATTAAGCCAGGAGACAAAATTCAATACAGGCTCCACATCCCCACATTGGCTAGCAATTAAAGCTCTGCAGTTTCTAGACAATACTAATGTCCTGATAGACTAATTTAAACAAACCTATCTGCTTGTGAAGGTCAAACAACGCAATGGACTAATAAGATTTCATAAGACTATACTCTTGGTCAAACTTATGGCAACCTCAGTGTAATTCAAATAAATTGTAAACAAAGAGTGTTCTTGTAAATAAACCAGAACAAAATACTCTCCTAAAAAGAAAAAGAATTAGGAACAACCTTATGTGACGTATTAATAAATAATAGAGTAAATAACCACTAGTTTAAAGGTGTTTATTAAAACATCATGAGAGTTATGCACTCTTAGGCCAGCGGTGAGTTTTTCTTGTGTGCCCCCTGCTGGCTCTGAAGTAACATTTAAACAACTCTGGGCTCGGCCGGACAGCCTTATCAGGAGACAGTGAACACCCATGCCAGGTTTCTTTTGGCTCACCTCCAATCTTTGCAGCAGTAACAATAAAGAAGCTTCTACAGCCCAGACATACTTAGTGGTATGCATGGAAAATCTAGATGCAGGGACAGACTTTGTGAGGCCGCCACAGTACAGAAAGGAACAAGTTATTTCAGATGACCAGTCAGCATTTTCCCAGATGTCTGGCTACAGAATGTCATTGTAGTTCAATGCTATATATTGCCTCTTTCTTTCAGACATCTGAACACAAATAAATGTATATTATCTTGCTCTCATACAGAAAAACCAATGAATATGGTGAGATCCATGAGCTTACAACCGAGAAACAATTTGTAACAGGGTTATACAAGATCGAGTTTGACACAGTCACTTACTGGAAGGGACTTGGCCTTAACCCATTCCATGAACATGCTGATGTGAGTATTCATTATATTTCTATTTCACATTTTAAAAAGGACCTATAATTGCACAGAACAAGGCTGTGTTAACTGTATAGGGTTTAATTAATAACTGCGTCCATTTATTGCTCTCCAGTTTCAAAGGCTTTGCCATGAACTAACACCTTCAGGTTCACTGAGCAGTTCAAATTTGCAAACTCAAAGCTCCACAGGAATTTCCACACACCAAATACCCCAGAACTAGCCTCCCATTTTCTCTCAGCAGGCTCCTAGACTTGTTTCTCATCTAGGGACTTCCCCCCCGCCCCATGACTTTTACAGCCACCCAGTGGTCCTTCCTAGGTTTTTGGGGGTACCTGTGGAAGAAGAATAGCAGGGCTATTTCTCCCTCAGTCTAGTGGGGAAGGAGGGTTCCATATTTTCCTTGGCCCATCACTAATGCTTTTGTTAATGATGTTTGCCACACAGTGGTAGCAGTACAACAGCTTCATATGCAATTGATTTTATTTAGATTTTTAAAGAAAAGTTGATCCAATGCTCTACCTGCATGCAACACAGTTCTTTAAAGTCTAGATAAATAAGATGGTTTAGTATTAACAATATTTCAAGCTAAGTTCTTTTTCAGTTCATTCCCCTCCCCAAGAAATCCTGAATACATCAGTTTTGAAAACTGTTCTGAAAATCTCCAGCCTTCTCTGTTGCATCAAGGTTTGGGGGGGGGGGGGGGGGGATGTTAAGTTCCAGAGTGGAGGACCCTCCACTGAAAACACTTTACCAGCAGCCAACAAACAAACATCTTGCAGCTATCAGTTTGACCATCCCAAATTATTTCTACAGCTGGGTACAATATGAAGAGAGAAACAATCCCTTAGCTACTTAAGGCCCACAGTATAAGACAGTTGTGGTATTTGGTTGAAACCAAACCTGGAAATGTTTAAAAAGTGACAATTTCAACGTTTTCACAAGTGTTAAACTTTTTGGCGTCCTCTTAATTGTAAAAAAACTTGACTCTAAAATTTAACTTTACAGTTAAATATAATTGAAATCAACAGAATGGGCTAATTAAAATATTATTTCCAAAACCTGACTGTTTGGAATAGAGGTGTATATATCAAAGTCTATGTATGGCAAGGAGAATAGATGAGAAATAGGAACTTGTAGATAATTCCTAAGCTTGACAGGGCAGTGCAAGACACCAGTAAATTAGGAATCCACAGAACATACACTACTATAGAGGGCAAGGAAAGCAGGGTAGCTAGAGACCTTGCAGAATGAAACCTGTCAGGAGCTGGGAACTTTGCAGGAATCATGATGTATGTAAGGCAATATGAGTTTCCGGTGCCAGCAACCCTGTCACATGAAGCTTAGGAGTTTTTCAAGAGAGATGTTAGTGCTGGGGACTGTACAGAGGACCTTGAGTCTTCATTGGTCACCTCTTAAAGATATACACAATTAAAACTTTAAGATAAGGCTATGACTATGTCCAATGTAGCTAAATATTTAAAGTATAGAATAAAAATAATCAATTAAGGGAAAATAGATAAATACTTAACTACATTCAGAGGTTGGGACATTAAAAGTCAATAGGACTTATGCCAAGTCACTTAGGGCCTGTTGAAAATCCCATCTGCAGTTCATACAATCTCTTAATGTACATGTGCCAGATAAATAAGATATTAGCCTGGTGTGATTAACTGAATATTTTGAGATATGCAGCTTAAATATACAGAATGGATTGGATGAAGTTGGAAGCTGTGTCTGACTCACAAGAGGGTGAATATTAGCAGGAAAAGTATGAAGTTTTAAATCTGCATAGGGAGGATGGTTGGGTTAGTTTGTATTTTCTGATTCACTGTGGAATAATGGAGAGAACATTGTTCTTTTGGAACTGCACATACAGAGTGAACGCTATGCTGGACTCTCAATGATCATGGTTATCTGAAATAAGGGAGCATTGAGTCTTTGGTCCACATGTGGAGAGGAGATAGCAAGATTTTTGGTGTTTGGTTTAAAATGGGGAGATGAACTGGTTATACATAGTGAGTAGATGGTGATATGTAAAACTAGTCTGTACTAGAAATGAATACAATCTAGGGCAGTTGGGTTTAAGAGGATTTCTGGCCTATAAGCAGAGTCTGGAAAGGAATTCAGGGAATAGAGCTAAATTTGCTTTTCATGTGTACATACACTTAAGAGCTTGTGTGAACTGTCAACAGATTTGAATGCTTACCTTCCATCCCTTAATTGTTCATTTTTCCACTCCTAAATGCTTAGAAGGTTTACATACTGCACACAACAGAAATAAACTGTTTTAAATGAAAATCTTCACCCTCTCACCCCATGTAAATGCACTCTTAGCTTTTGCTGCTCTTTGGCTGCTTCTGGATAACAACTGATCTAGTAATACCTTAAGTTTCAGACTTCAAGGACAAAAGACAGGAAAAAACAACTTGCTCAAAAAGAACTGATACTAACCTCTGCCATTTCCTTGGTGGTTTTCCCCAATGTACCAATATTATCTCTATTTTATCTGAGTTGACCAACTTACTATCATCCAACCTGTATCTTGGATAGATGCTAGAAAAGCCAAATTAACCTGGTCCAAGCCTGAAGTACCTCATAAAAAGCTGATCATCTGCATCCTGATGGCACAGCAGTTACGACTAAATATCTCCTGTGTTATACATTGAATGGAACACAAGACAAAGGAAGCATCAATACAGACAAGTAATTGTCATCTATTACCCTGTAATTAGCTTACCTTTCCGGTGTTGGTGCCTCAGTTTCCCCTCTTCAGCTAGTGGTCTGCAGTCTCCATGGTAGAAGGGGTAATCTGAGGTTTAACCATCCTGCCAAATCTTAGTAAAAATTCTCTCATTTTCAAGTAACAAAGCAATCTTCCAGCTCTCTCCAGGCTTGGTAATCTTCAACTGCCCTCCATGGACTCAGTAGCCCTTTTCCCTTGTTGACACAAGGATACACACTTACAGTGGTGGTATTGACAATTCCTTTTCCCATACCCATGGCTAAGCAGCTCCTTACCAAGGACATGAGGCTGTGTGAAGGGAAAGAGGTTGCTTCCACTTTCTGTTGAACCTCCTCCTGAGGCGGCCCTAAATAAGTAGAAGTGTCAACTCCGGCCACACTCCCACACCTCCACTGCGGTGCTCTAGGTCTCTTCTCTTGCCAGTTTACCCCTCTCCAGGGTTTCTGTCTTTCCACAAAGCTTTACTCACTAGCTTAGTTTCTCTGACTAATCCTTCTGCATGATTCCTCTCCCTGCTATCTAAAGACATCCTTCCCCTCCATCTCTCACTGAGCCCCGATTTCATATGATATAATTCTGTAATCACCTTTTTTCAGTTACAAGGTTAGTCCCAATAATAGAAGGGCCAGCATGCTGTGTTACATAACCTTAGAGTCTGCTGAGAGCAAAGAGAGAATAAACATCTATCCCTAGTAGGGTTCACAAATGGTCAACAATACCTCACGGTCAACAAGCACATCAATCAAATGCTGTGTCTGTACTGTAACAACACTGATTTATAAGGTCATGCACATATTTTACTAGCTTTATATAATTAACAAAATGTAAAAACAGTGACAGCAAATTTTCATCAAAATATTAGACAAGAATATGCATGCTTTCAAAATTAAAACTTGAGGTTAATTGTATACAATAGTTTTGAGGCACAGCTTATTATTTGGGGACTGACAAGTAATGAAGAGGACAGGTCAGATACAGAGCCATCTGGATCACTTGATAAGTTGGATGCAAACACACTATGTTTCAGTACAGCCAGATTTAATAAACAAAGAATACAGGCCATAATTACAGGATGGGCACTCTACCTTGGGAAACGGTGATTCTAAAAAGGGCTGGAGGGTCATGGTGGAGAATTAGCTGAACATAGGCTCCCAATGCAACACTGAGGCCAAAAGGGCTAATGAGAGCCATAGATGTATAAGCAAGGGAATCTTGAGGAGCAGAGAGGGTATATTACCTATATATTTGGCACTGGTGCAATGCTACTGAAATACTGTGCCACACTTCAAGAAGGATATTGATAAGTTAGAAAGGGTTCAGAGAAGAGCCATGATTAAAGGATTGTAAAACGTGTCTTATAGTGATAAACATATGGATCTCAATCTATTTAGCCTATCAAAGAGAAGATTAAGGGGTGAGTTGATCACAGTCCACAAATACCTACATGGGGGGAAAAATAATAGAGGGCTCTTCAAATTCAGCAGATAAAGTTATAACAAGATCCAATAACTGGAAGTTGAAGCTACACAAATTTAGACAAGAAATAAGGAGCAAGTTTTTAAACAGTGAGGGTAAGTTGTTCCAATGGTTAGTTACAAAGGGTTGTGGTGGATTCTCCATCACTGGAAAGATTTAAATTAAGATTGGAGTTTTTTCTAACAAATTTGCTCTGGTTCAAGCAGGAATTAATGTGGGTAAATTCTATGGCTTGTGATATGCAAGTGGCCAGATATAAGATGATCACAATGGTTCTTCTGGCTTTAAAAATGTACAACTATGTTTCAAGCTCTCAAGTGTTTTTTTCTCTCTCTTCTCCAGGTGGTATTCACTGCTAATGATTCTGGTCATCGTCATTATACTATTGCTGTTCTCATCAGTCCCTTTTCCTACTCAACTACAGCTATAGTTAGTGAACCAAAGGAATTAGGAACTACACATTAACCATGCAAATTCTCCTACATTGGTCAATTTAAGATTTGTAGATTGATTTCCTATAATGAATGATTCTGCAATAATCAGTCTTATTATTCACATAACATTTTTCATCTTCAAACACTAACTCAGAAGCAAACTGATACGCAATGGATTTTTATTTAATGCATGTATTAACTCTGGTAAAGTCAATAAACGTTTCTTCTTAAAAATGTTTTCAGTTACTCTTTCAAATTTTTTTTTTTTTTTTTTTTTTTTGGTTCAGAAGAAACACTGTCTGAGGGTTGTAAAAAACTACACTGAAAATCCACTGCTGATATACTGGAAGTAAACTGAAATCTTCTATATGGCCGATAAGCCATAGTCCTTATCACAAAGAACTGTGAGAAAAATAGATCTGTAACGCAAAAAAAGTCTCAAACACAAAATTATGGAACAAGACATATTTACTGAATTATCTTCTTTAGTACATTGTTTACTTGGGCCCAGACCCTACCAAAAGAGGCAATAACATGGAGCCCCTGCACAGAGTCCCACTGATTTCCCTGATGTCGCAGTTCTGCAGCTATGCCTACAAAAGAGAAAATCAGCCTACAAATGATGACAAGGTTGTATGGCATTCAGGAATAGCTAATATTTATATAATTAAACAGCAAATGCATATTGTAAAGAAAAACAGTATACAGGTGTGTATTTTAAAATATCGTCCTTCTCCTTTTGCATGTCACTTGTCATTTAGAACCCAAGTGCTAACGCAAAGATCATTACCTATGTTTGTACAGTAAATATAAACTTGGCCACAGTTGTGATGGGGGCTCTAACTACTACTGTAATAATAATTAAAAGAAATGAATGACAGATGAGAAGGGGGAACCACTGACAAATGAGGAGCTCTGTCTGCTCCCAGGTTTAATAATTCCAAGAAGCTTGGTTGAACTCTCTTGATACTGGGGTATTTTCCTGCTACTTGTAGCAGTTCAGAATATTTCTAGGACAGCTGTGCTGTTTTATGCTAAGAAGAAGAAACTTGTTAGTTAGACTCCAATCAATATAGTATCTTTGGACCACCATACTTTATTTTTTTCAAGTACTTTCAGATCTAAATAGATGAAAAGTGTTATAAGAGCTAAGTATTACTAAATTGTTGTATTTCACTCCAAACATTTCAGCAGGAGATCAAATCGGTTAATTAGCTGAGGTACAACATTTTTAGATTTTGTAACAGTTTTAACAATGTATTGTATTACAATAGCACAGGGGTGGCCAACCTGTGGCTCCGGAGCCACATGCGGCTATTCAGAAGTTAATATGCGGCTCCTTGTATAGGTACTGACTCCAGGGCTGGAGTTACAGGCGCCAACTTTCCAATGTGCCAGGGGGTGGCTCATTGCTCGACCCCTGCTCAACCCTCTGCAATAGGCCCTGCCCCCACACCACCCCTTCCCACCCCTCTCCTGAGCCTGCCATGCCCTCGCTCCTCCTCCTCCCCCACCAGAGCCTCCTGCATGCCACGAAACAGCTGATCGGGAGGTGCGGGGAGGGAGGGGAAGGTGCTGATCGGTGGGGCTGCTGGTGGGCGGGAAGCGCTGGGAACGGGGGGCAAGAGTTGATGGGGAGCTGCTGACATATTACTGAGGCTCTTTGGCAATGTACATTGGTAAATTCTGGTTCCTTCTCAGACTCAGGTTGACCACATCTGCAATAGCACCTAGACACACCAGAAGTCAGACTCAAGGCTGCATTATGCTGGGCAAAATTTAAAGAGTGGGTCCTGCCACAAATAATTCTCACCTTATGCTGTCACAATTTTAAAAAGTTAATTTTTTTATAAAATAATTTAACATGCTCTGAAAACATGTTTCAATTTTATCTGTAAAAGGCTTCTACAGGATGAGTCCTTATCAAATAAGAAATTTTCCATCCCGTCAAGCTGTGAGGTCAACGTGGGAGTAATACTGTACCAGACACTTCAACTAATGCTTATTTTTTTCTAAATAGAATTCATTGAAGGAGCCACCTTCCATAGAATACAGTGCCTAGAAGGGGGAAAAAATTAGACAACCACGCAAGTCTTTAGAACATTATATTTAAAAAAAGACAATGATAAAAAAGTACAAACATTTTCATGAACAAAACAAAAATAAAAGTATGATAGTACACAGGAAATTGCCAGCAATTGTTTCAGTGCAGTTTTCAATAAGCTTGCCACAGCTACCTCTGAAAATAAAATCTTAAGTACACTTCCTCTTGCTGATATGCAATGTGTCCTTTTAAATTTTTATAATTGGCTTATTTGTAATCCACTATAAGACTAATATATTATTTTAAACAGAAGAGTACAAAAATAGACCTAAAAGATCTAAGAATAAACATTTTGCATTTGTTTGTCAATATATTCTTGGTTTCAAGGAGAATACTATATTTTATATTTTTCTCATTGTAATTTAAAATATGGCAGATGGGAAGGAAATTTAGATGACTGGACTTGAGACACTGTTAGTGTTTTTATAGCATTTCTACCTCTTAATTTGTAAAACCCTTTCAGAATCTCAAAAATATTTTTTCTATATGTCATGTCCTCTGTTGAGGAACAGTCAAATTTGCTGTCTGTCCGGAACCAAAATGCCAGCATGAATTCTTTTCTGTTTTACTAGAATTAAGCATGTTATCAAAAGGAATGTGCATAGCTCTCAGCTCTGCACTTCATTTCTTTTCTTTGAAGGCACTGTTTATGTTAAAGTCTGCTACAGAACAGTACTGGGTTCAGACAGAGTGTACACACATTATTTTGGTGTAATATCAATAATAAGATGGCAGCCTTTAAAACTTCCTGATACTAAAAGGTACATATCTGGCAAAAATGATTGGTAAACATCTTTTTTAATGTAAGCTGTGTCAAATTGGGACATAAGTTTGTGTCATGTTAAATTAAAGAAATTACAGTTATGCCTTGTTAACTCATTTATATATAATTGTGACTATGTATTAAATCACAACATTTTCTCTCTCTTAGACAGTACATGATTAATCAACACTTAATTAATCACTTTGCAAAGTTCCAGGACTTTGGCTGAAGCATATTCATGTGTATTTTTTTAAAATGCACCAGGAGATATTAAAAAACCCAAATCAAACATTAATTTCACTGGATGTCTTCCACAGGCATAACTGAGAAATGGACATGTCAATAAAAGTATGCTGGAGAAACAAGGCACAAACCTAAACTACCTAAAGATGCCTCACAAGCAAAGGTGCTAAAATTGATGGTACTGAATACCAGAAAACACTTCAAAATAAAGTCAGACATTTAAAAACTATTCCTTTTAACAATCCTGCAGGAAATGTGTTCAGCTAATGTGACATATGGATATAAGATCAAATTTACTTTGAGAATATAGCTGCTTATTTAGTATACTAGTTATAGAGTTCACATCTACTCATCTGCCTCTCAAAATATTCAGTATGCTCAAATACAGAAATATATCAAGTAGTAATATAAAAACTCAAGCATGCTTATTTTAAGGGTTTGTTCAGTTTATGCTAATCTTTTGTTATTTTTCCTCTACATTAAATAGTTTCTATAGAATACTATATTGACTAGATTTAAAGATCATTCCAATACAATATGAAACATCTCCTACAGCCTGCTTTCAACTATGTCAATCAAATCAGTAATTACCATCTTTCTGCAAATTATTGGAATGTCTACAAGTATACTCACAACTTTCATTAAAGAATGGCCAGGGGCACAACTTGCTGCTGGGATGGCCGTAAAAGAAAAGATGCTAACAGCAAACACCTGCATCCCACCATGGGCAGTGAGATTAGATTGGTATTTCTTGTCAGCACTCTTGCAGGAACACTATATAATAAATAATTTATCAATATACTGTTTTTTATTCTTCAGGGGAGCAGAAGAAAGTCTTTGGTTCCTAAATCACTGAATGATTGTGACAGTCACAAAATAATCTCATAGATCATCTTGGTCAACATTTAACTGATTTGTGTTGTATTAACAGAGAAAATAAAAGTGTTTCAGACTACCTCCTTACATCATATTACCTATGGATATATAAAAATATTAGGCAAAGATAGTGTTTCTGAATGGGATGCTATTAGATAGCATAACAATACAGGCAGAGCAAAAGGAAAATTAAGATTTATGATGAACAAAAACATAGAGGCTAGATATTCATGCATTTAATTCCACAAAAATAGACAATTATCTGGGATCTATCCTGATCAGTCCTGAGTACCCTCAATTTCACTGTAAGTCATGAAGTTGAGGGTGCTTAGCACTTTACAGGAAGTGCTCAGCACTTCAAAGGATTAGGCCCTTAATATCTATGCTGATTAATATATTATGGGGGAGATTTTCAAAAGCACTCAGCACTGGCTTAATTCTGGTTCCATTGATCCTATCATAATCAATGGAGCAGTTAGGCCCACAGTGTGCTTTTAAAAATCCCACCCTACAAAGGTTAGGAATATATTTTACTATCAATTCTTTAAAAAATTAACTTTAACATTTGTCTTCCAATGAAGATACATTTTTGGCTCTTCTGATTCTTGAGGAATGAAAGTGCTGTTTACTAGGAATAAAAAAGAAGATACTACCAAACTACAATACACAGACTTGAACACACTGTTTTAGGCATAAAATCCCTGACATTGACACTTGTGGCACATGTGCAGACAATTAAAGTAAGAGTTCCTGTATATCATGATATGCAACAACCTTAAGATTTTTCTAAAATGCACATGCAATATGCATAAACTATGATTTAGATGGCAAGCAGGGAATCATAGGATTTTACTAGTAATAAGTAAAATTAAAAGCTTTCTTCCTATCAAGCTTACATGTTAAATTAATTCTTCTATACAGATATGCAGCAGGCCTAAAGCTCAAAACTTGTATAACAGTTTACAGTCATAGCTGGCCATCAATTATTGATAGTTCCATCATTTCATATAAGGTATAAACTTTGTTTAAACACAAATATTTACATTTGTTCTTTCATGCTACTGAATACAGAATGAAAACAGTAATATACCTAAATACATACTGAAGCATAATTTACCATATTTAAAAAGCTATTTGAGCACATTAATTTACATCACATATTTACAAAACACATTTTAAAAAGGAAACAAAAAGCATTCATTTAAGTTACGGTTTTTAACTATAAAAATTTCCTGGGAGAAAAGGCCTCTCTCTTGGCTTCCAAACAAGCTACAGATCTGTTTTCTGCAGTATATATAGTTGAGTGGCTTAAGATAGAGAATATGGTGAAACAAGGCTTGAATATAGTAGTCCATGCTGTAAACATTGAGTAGTAGCTGCTGGCATTTCTTTTCATAATAGAATGCATGGTAACACATGCAGTCATTTTTCTTCTCTTCCCAAACATCTTTCATCAAATAGTCAAAAAGACCTAATTTAAGGTCTTTTCATATGTCTTTAATTTGTATTTTCCAGTGTTACAAGTTTGAACTCCAGGCGTGTAGCTTGCCACTCCACTTCCATCAATAGTCTTTAACAGGAGCTAGCTCTGGTATGAGGTTTACAGTTATATTTTTATAAAATCTACTGATGAGTATTTTAGGAGTATATATTAAATTGTTCAACCCATCAATATACTGACGCTCTCTGGAATACCTCAGGAGTTTATACCTGTAGGGTAAGGGGAGAAGGAACAAGGAAAAAGGTTTGTAAAGAAACATGCTAAATTGGTATCAACTGTGTTATTGTAATTAAAGACGGGTCATCATTTATTTTGAAACCCCTATTTTACAAAAACTCACTCTGGGAGCACTTTGTTTATACTAATTACAATCATCAGCTTTAAATGCATGATTTTTTGCAGTTTTATAAATTAGGTGGACATTCAAGTACTGTTCATATTCCTAGAAAAACTACACTGAGATTAACTACACAGCCAACAAATGATTGTGATTAATGCATATTAGTGTTTGTGGTCCCAAATTAGGAATGTCTATATTGCAACTAGACACCTGGAGCTAGCCCATGCCAGCCGAGTTGGGCTTGCAGGGCTCAGGCTGTGGGGCTGTTAAATAGGGATGTAGACTTTCAGGCTTAGGCTGCAGCCTGAGCTCTGGGACCCTCCCATCTTATGGAGTCCTAGAGCCCAATCGTAGGTGTTTAAACTGCAATTCAACAGCCCTCCAGCCTGAGCACCGTAAGCCTGTATCAGCTGGCTTGACTCAGTCGCAGGTTTTTAATTGCAGTGTAGACATACCCTTAGTGACCCCTCTGTATTCCTGCCTCAGCTCCCAAGGCAGTGCTGCCTCACTATGAAGCATGGCCAAGCCAGTAGTGCCACGGGGAGCCTTTTAAACACTGATGCTCTAACTAGCATACAGCCACTACATAACTTCAAAGGAGCAGTGACAGCAAGTGCCAACTAGCTGACCAAAGACAACTCCTGATACATGGGTTCAGTTTCTCTCATGACACTAAAACTAATTTTCATGTTATGATTCTGTTCATTTTACTGAGTCAGAGAGAGAGTGATTGCTTGGATTTTTTAATGCCACAAGAGCCCCAACTAATAGTGACATGGGCTGTTTACTTAGATTTATCTATGGTCTATAATCGTATATATTAATCATTAGCCTAGTTTAATTACAACCTAGTATCTTGAAGTGTTCCTTATGCACAAAATGTCAATGATTTTTAATAATATGGAATATTTGAATAGAGTGTTATTTCATTGTTCAGATTATTAGGGATAATAGAAGTTGACACACTGCGCTAAATTTCTTAAAGAACCCATTTTAAATTAATTTTAACTCACTATTCAACAGATATATTGGTACATTCTCCTAAAAAATAATTCAGTACTCAGAGAAAGTACAGAAATGTTGGTAAGGATACACAGTATTTTTCATATACAAGAGGGTGGAAAAAAATCACTGTTTTATGTGCAAAAAACTCAACTCAACCTTAACTATGGAGCCATAATTAGCGTTTCCATAATAAACCATGGAAAGCTCTTTATGTATATACTCTCCAGAAGTTCAAAAACCACATCTCTTGTACTTCCACCTATACAAATAAGTTCATGTTACTGATTACTGAGACACATTGTCAATTTAATCAGGCCTTTGCCAGCAATTTTTTAAGCTATTATAAGAAAGATATCAGACTGCTATAACAAACAGGTTAGAGGAGAGTATTTTCTTTTCAGTTTACTTTCTTTGTTCACTGTACTTGTGAAGTCAGCTTTGTTGTTTCCCTTATGTAGTCAGTATCCCCTGTTGTGTGAGTACCACACATTAACAGTGGGCTGGTGGGAGCCGGGGGGAGAAGAAGAGAGAGAGAAAAACTAAAAACAAAACCAAACAGGAAAATGTTGTTGTAAAACCACAGAAATCAGCAGGACCTCCCACAGTAAATCTCTCACCTGAGTTTAGCAATTTTAAATAAACTAGATTTGAAGTTTATATGTCCCTTGAAAACTGGAATGTATCAAAATAAAAGCCAGTATAGCACCTTACAAAAGGCTCAGAAGTTTATTAATAGTTCTACATCATTGTGTGTGCGTTTGTGTGAGAATATGCTCCAGATAAAATTTTTGGTATTCCTTAGGTTTTAATGTTTGAACACACTGCCCTTTTTCTTACCGTCCTAAAAATTGGACTTCACCTCTGTGATGATGAGGAATGGACTTGTACTTCCCTAGGTCTCCCTCTGGTCTTGTTACATTGTATCCAGCATAATGAACCCTACAGTACAATAGTTAAAGATAAGTGTATGAACAAAAATGAATTTATAAAAAAAAATTAGTGACTTACAGCAGAAGTTAAAAAAAATCAGATTAGTGTTCGGATCTTAAGCTAACTCGTCTATAACCTTTGTTTACTGTTTTTAATTTAAACAAACAGTGCTATATATACACATGACAAATAGCAACCAGGCTCCTGTCCCAAGCACTTTCCAACCTACTTCACACAGCAAAGTAAGAGATGACAGACTGGGAGCATATAGAAATGATGAGGGTTACAAGAGTAGAAACATGGGATATGCTTTTGTTACTTAAGACTGTTCCTTTTAGACCTACATAGCTGTTAATTTGCATATAATTTAATCATAAAAATTAACAAATTAATAAAAATAATTTTTAAAAAGTTTGTTTACGGTGAGCATTTAATGGTGTTTTTATATAGTCAATTTCACTGTTCTGTTGATGGTCAACTACAACTCTGTGTCATAGGATAGCATGATGTCACTCATACACTGCTCTTGGACGCGGAAGCAACTTATGTGCAAGCTTTTCCCCACACACTGTAAGAAGGTTTTTAGTAGCAACAGCAGCAGCAAAACTGGGGGGGTAAAAAAGCACATGCACAGAGAAAAAGGAGAGAGGAGCCCAAATATGCTTGGTGTTATGCCTAACAGGGAGACATCTCTTTAAGAGACCCGAGGGGGCGGGGGTGGAAGGAAGGAATGGTGTCTGGGTCATTGTTGCTAGGCAGATGTACAATCAGCATTCGTGTCCAGAACTTCCAGGAACTTGGTATGGTAGTTTTGGGCATGCCTAATAGGCTTCCTGTAGCTGGACTAAAACTCCACCGAGTCAGGGCAAGCAGTCAAGGTAGCTGTAAGACGCTCAGCCATAGTAACAGAAAGCAAGCTGTTTTCCCCCAACTCTGAAGCATTTTGCAGCAGGTTGGGTGATAGTGTTAACTTTCCAACAGGGAACCAGCAGTGTTCGTTATAGGAGAAATTTGGAAGGAAAACTTAATTTTTAAATTGTATACCTTGAATGTTATTTTAGTCAAATTGTCTTAATTGGCATGGTTCACAAACTCTTTCCTCATTTAAATGTGCTAACAGGGAAAGAATCATGTATATTTTCCTATTATTGCAGTGCTTTTGACTCATGAGACAATACGGAGTTGATAAACAGGACTGTAACTGAGACTCAAGTGAATTCAACTTAAGCTTTTGGACCTCTCAGGTACATCTCGCTGTCTTTCTGTAGGGCTAACCTTTTAGATTTAATTTTTGTATATATATTTATGTATAACTATGAAGATAGTACATGTGGATTATGAAGTAAACTGGTCATTTAGTAGAAATTAAGATATTGTTTCTTTATCATTATAAATTTTTATAAAGTTGATACTAAAGAATTAAGCTAATTTCTCCTCCTTTTTGGACTTCATTGTGTGGGAGAGGTTGACCCTGTGCAAACCTTGCTGAAAATCCTCAAGGAATAAATTCTGGGTCTCCATGTGTTTTTCTATAGGAGTTGTGTTGAAGCACTAGGAAAGGGGCAATACATTTTAGCCCACCCAAAGGTTACACTACTAGGCACACCCAAAAAAGCCTTTTAAAACATCAGCAAACCAAGCAGAAAACCCCTCGTATTTTTTTTTTTTTTAATTTCAGAACATATTATTTAAGGGGAGCTATATCAGAAACATGATTTTGAAATCTGAAAACTTCAAAAAAATCTAATTAGCAGTGCTCCATTTAATTACAGTTCTTTTAAAAAAATAGCTAACGTCATCATCTGGCTCTCCCCAGCACACATTGTACATCCACCTAGGGAGAGATATTCAAAGGTAGAAAGAACAAGTAGGTACCCACATTCCTTTGAAAGTCAATGGGAGTTGGGCACTTTAGGCACTTCTGAAAGTCTGTCCCCTGGAGTTTAAGCTTTTCAGGGCAGAGACTGTCTTTCTTTATAAAGCAAACCAAGTACACTGTCAGTGCAATAATGAATACACACATTTTAATTTAATATAACAAAAAACACACTATAAAGAGTCAATAAACACCTGCTAACTCAAATAAGCTTCTGCAAACTTTTCTTAACTTAGATAGTTTAATAGCGAAAAAATTTGAACGTCACTGTTCAGGAACTCATGTCTTACATAATGTACTATAAACACTCACCTATTCCAAAGATCGTCATCTTCTCCTCCCCATCCCCAGAAAGCATTTGGAAATCCATTGATCTTTTTGAATTGTTCCACTGTCAGGCCACTTACACCACCAAAGAACTCATTGTATGGAAGACTGAAAATGATAGTAAGTTTTATTCTATTGATTAAATTCAGAGAAGTAAAAATCCTGTTTGAACAACTGCTTCCATATCTTGCAGGAAAAAAAAATGTAGTGTATGTGTAGATGTTCAATATACCTATTAGGAAAAATGCTTTACAGATCTTTTATAATGAAAGTTGGTATTAGCAAAGAATGTGGAAACTAAATATTTGTAATAAGGGCTTTCATTTGCGGAACAGAAAACAGCAGGCAAGTATCCCATGAAACAGCAGCTTAACCCAGGCTTCAGGTAGCCGGTTTTAGAAAAAAGACTATTTTTCAGCTGAAGAGACTGTAAAAAAAGCTTTCAAAATGTGGTATTTTGACACTATTGAGTTGAAAAAGTTCTCTTCACCTGAGTCAGCAGTAAATGCTCTGATATGTCAGTAATATTTCCAGTCCATTAATGTATTCTACAAAACAGGGAAAACTGATAAAAAATAAAGCAGTTTAACACCTTATATTAGCCTATTCTGAAGTATTTTTAAAAGTAATGGAAATTCCTCCCTTGTTTCAGTTTTTAGAGAGCATAGCTACACACGTTCAAGATTATTTTAATCCTTTTTGCACCAAGAGAATATTTCTCTTGACAATAAATGCATGTTGACTACCATTACACAAGTAATAAGCAGCTGCCCAACCTGTACAGCCACTACAGCTACGTAGCTAAATTTACTACTGTCCGTCACTCTTTAAATTTTAGGAATTGTAATTTCCTGATTCCAAACAATGTATACACAGTGAAAGACCATTAGCATGGATGTTCCCTTTAGCCGCTGCCTCCTATAGTTACTGGACTAGATAGATCATCCCACCTCCTATAAGCTATCACAGAGGGAGGACATTTCCAAGGATCCTCTTTCAGAAATGTCTGATGATTTAATCCCAACCAAAATAGCTGGGTTTGCTCCCCAAGTGGCTCCTCCAAATATGGATTCCTAAGGAGGTGAAGACCATCTGCAAGGAGGCCCGGCACTTCTGCACCAGGATTCCACTGGTATTGTGCTAACAAGGCTTCCTTCTACCCATAGCTGCCTCTGGGACACTGTGGGAGAGGAAGCTGCTTGATGAAGAAAATAATATAGCCCTACTTGTATTATAGATAATGTGGAAGCAAAGAATGGACAGTAAGTGGACAACTATTAGCCCACTTACCAATGAGCAAGCAGACAAAAAAGTAAAATGGACTCAGTCTCCTGACTCTTAATCTCTATTAATTTTGGATTGTTCTACCTATCATGTACATGATGTTCTGAAAAGCCTTAACACAATGACATTTTCTGTAGCACAGGTCCAGGGTTTTCAGGGTTTTCAATGACTTTTTGACAAACTGAACTCCATACACAGCAAGCAACACACACAAGTTGGAGAAACAAATTACAAAAGTTATCTGGAGCAATTGGAACAGTGAGAGTTGCAGACAAGTTGACATTTAGAATTAATAATGTAAAGGAAAAACATTACCAATATAAAACTGCAGGGGAAGGGACATAATCCAGCTGCAGCATCCACATTATATTAAAGCTTAATACTGCCTGAATACATGACGGGAAGCAGTCTATCAGGTGGGGAGAAATCTTTCATTGAAGAAGTGATCCACAAAGTTAAAATAGGAGACCCTCTTTATTAAATAGTACATTATTGCAAAGTTGAAGTGGGAAACATTTCCTACAATATTGCCAGTACTCCTACTTCTCCTACTCCAGGGGTCGGCAACCTTTCAGACGTGGTGTGCTGAGTCTTCACTTATTCACTTGAACTTAAGGTTTCGCATGCTGGTAATACATTTTAACGTTTTTTTAGAAGGTCTCTCTTTGTAAGTCTATATTATATAACTAAATTATTGTTGTATGTCAAGTAAACAAGGTTTTCAAAACGTTTAAGAAGCTTAATTTAAAATTAAATTAAAATGCTGATCTTACGCCGCCGGCCCACTCAGCCCGCGGCCGGCCTGGGGTTCCGTTCACCTAGTTCAGCAGCTGGCCGAGCGGGGCCTGTAGGACCCTGGCTGGCGAGGGGCCGGCAGCCGGGACCCCAGACTGGGGGTGCAGGTAGGAGTGAGTGAGTGTGTGTGTGTGTGTGTGTGTGTGTGTGTGTGTGTGTGTGTGTGTGCAGGAGCACCCGTTTGGTGCTCAGGGTGGGGATGGGGATGTGGGGGGCGCAAGAGTCAGGGCATGGGGTGAGGGGGCTGGGTATGTGTGGGAGTGCAGAGATCAGGGCAGAGGGCTGGGTGTGTGTGGGAGTTCAGGGGTCAGGGCAGAAGGCTGGGTGTGTGTGGGGGGGGGGTCAGGGCAGAGGGCTGGGGTGCTCGGCTCATGGGGGTGCTCATGGCAGGGGGCCGGAGGGGATATGCCCTGTTCCCACCCCTTTCCCCAGGGTCCCATCCCCACCTCTTCTCTGCCTCCTCCCCAGAGCAGCGAGCACACTGCGGCTTGGCTCGCCTCCCCCTCCCCCTCGCAAGGGCGATCAGCTGATCGGCGGCAGGGAGAGGGAGGGGAAGGAGCAGGAAAGCACCACGCTGGGGGAAGAAGTGGGGGAGGGTGAGCTTGGCTGCCGATATGATCAAGCTTCTGCCTCCTGCTCCCGCAGAGAAATCAGTGGGTGGAGGGGTTCGGGGGGGCTGAGTGGGGCCAGGACCCCGATAGGCAGCAGCGTGCCATCAAAAATCGTCTCGCATGCCATCTTTGGCACGCGTGCTGGAGGTTGCCAACCCCTGTCCTGCTCCAAGATAGTGATATTACAATGACGGTAAGAGACATCTCAAGAAGGCACACATTGGAAGGAAATAAGTTCTGACGCCCTATTACAACAGTTAGATGAAAACACAGAGCTATTTTAGAAGCCAATATTAAAAGTTTATGAAAGCAACAGAGACCTTTTGAGAGCTGTAATTACATCAGGGTAGTGAACGTAAAACCAACACTCAGAATATTTCTACAAAGGTAGACGAGCTTTTCTACAAAGCAGAAATATATTATCAAGAGCAGCTTGCCTTTATTGCTACATGTATTTTATATAATCATTTAGTAACAAAGAGGGTGCTAAAGGAGGTGGTGTCTATACTAGTAGCTTCTCAAATACAAAAACTAAACTTTCTCTTCTGTTCTTTCCTTTTATGATACTGTCAGTTAATAGCTTGTACAACATTTAGAGTAAGAAAATGGCATATCTGTTGGTTAAAATCTTACATTTTTGTAGGCTGAATGTTAACTACGGCTAAGGTTTTTTTATGTGCACATTCAAAAGACATTTCTGCATCTTTTAAGACAGGAAAGGTGAACTGTAGTACTTACATGTACATGTATTTGTCCAGCTTTGCTGCAAAATGACGTGGCATCTCTCCACATCCATAATAATTTCGGTCATTTTCAGGTAAATGATCTACATCATGAAAAATTACACAGTCCCAGGCAACATCCTTCATAGCCTCTTTGAAGCCAACGTTAAAGAGCATTGCACGATTAAAAGGTTGCGTACCACTCTTTATGCGGAAACAAAGGAGAAACCGAATAAGGCAAGAGCAAGTAGACATTACTTTGATATACAGGAAATTTACCAGCCCCCCTCGTATTAGAAAGAAAAGGGTGTGTTGATACCGAGGCTTGTTATGCTTTCATTTAATCACAGCAGCAGCAAGAATAGCAGTATTTCACCAACTCCATTTTGTGCAATTAAAGAAAAATCCTCCCTCTAGAATTCCTGCCCTTGAAGAGCAAGAACTTAAAACTTCTATTTAGTTTACATTAAGAAACATTGCACCAAATCAATCATAAGCACCAATACTATAAGGAGCACTGATACTTATCTTCAAGTACAAGTTGCAGTTAAGTTTTATGCCGAAGTATAAACGCAATACCAAATCACTAATGCAATACCAAAATTGCGAACAATGTTTAACCACTCAAAAATGTATCTTGTTAAAACAAAGCACACAGTATTTATGAATTTCAACTAGTATGAAATACTTTGCTACATGTTTACAGTAAGTTAACTTTGCGATAGGACATATGTCCACAGCCTGATAAAATCTTTAGATAATTTTATTAAAAACCTTTTTAAATTTTCAACATTATTTAATCCTTCTAAATAAAAAATGGAATTTGAGGAGCAGCTCCCTGAAGATGGAAAAAATTAGTTTACAAGACTTTTTAGTATCAGAAAATTATCACGTAATTAGATCTTTTTAAGAACACCCATTTCCTCACTCTCCCTTATTCTTTTTCCATTAAAGACTGAATGTATGTATGTATCTATGTGAAAAATGCAGAATTCACTGTCCTGGAAACCTAAATCATGTAATTAATGTATAGATCAGCTATTAATATAATACTGCCAACAGCAGAGCAAATTCCTCACAAACTGCCCCACCAATGTGCCATAACCCTGTTTTGAAGGGATAGAATCTTCCGGGGTCAGTCATTCTCCAAACCAATTGAGGTTTATGCATTTATGATGAGACTACCTTTCAGGGTACTAGCTGGTAACATTTGTAATGTGATCACATATTCAGTAAGAATTAGAGTCCACCAATTCATTTAATGACAGCCAAATGGACAACTTTCAAATGATAACTACTTTTGGTAACTATAGATTTGAGTTAGATAAGAATATGCAATCTAGAGGTGTAAATCTGTGCAGCCCTTTATTAGTCCCTGCCCTCAAATTCCTTTGCAAATATCAATTTTTATAACTGCAAAGATAATGGTTTTGCACTACACGCCTTAACTTTGTATACAATAGATTCAATGAGGTTAATGTTAACAGCTATAAAAATACTGCTCTATATTTTAAGAGAAATAAGATGTCACTGATCACCAATAAATCTGAGAAAAAAAAGAGTTGAGGGTTTTTTGTTTGTATTTTATTTAATGGTTTAGAAGGTAACTGCTTAAATGTTTAGTTTCAGAAGTTGAGATTTCCTGATTCACAGAATATTCAATAGCAACATCAGACCCCAATCTGTGAGGAAGTTCCAAGGAGCTAATTTTGATATACTATTCTAATTAAAGACTCACCTGTTCAACAACATAAAAGGCAAATTCCAACCGTTGCTTCTGTAACATAGGTATGAGGTGCCGGAAAAAAATCGGAAGATGTTCATGGCGATTGCGAAAAGGAATGAGGATTGCCACCTGCAAAATAAATCAGATTAGAAAGTAATGTTAAGATGATATGAGTATTTTAAAATCATAATGTGTTAAATTAAATCTATTATAGATTTTTCAGTGTTTTAGCCTTAATGTTGAATTGGTGAACTCTTACAACTTTTTGTGCTCCTCTAGAAAGCAGCTAAACAAGGCAGTACTTTTTACATACAAAACTATGATGCATTTTTCTAGTGAATGAGTCTACAAGTGACTTTAAGGGGTAATGCTGATGTCCAATCACAGTTTATTGTAAGCAATTTATTGAACCAAAGGACTGAACATACTTGGAAGAGTCACCACTGATTAAGGCAATACCTTTTTGACTACATTCATTGTTCTCATGAGAAATGTTCTAATCTGTGTATATTCACGATGGGAACACTGAAATAATGAATTCATGTTTATATATCGGGGTGGCCAAACTGGCTCACGAGCCACATGCGGCTCTTTTACCATTAAAGTGCAGCTCACGGACCCCCCATGCATCCCCCCATTCTCCACTACCAGACTAGGGGGAGCTCGAGACCTCTGCCTTGCAGCAGGGTGGTGTGGTAGGGGCTTTGCCCAGTGGGAAGAGGGGTCTTGGGGCTTCAGCCCTGCGGAGCACACTTGCTGGGGCTCAGGGCTTCAGCAGGAGCAGGGCTGAAGCACTAAGCCCCGGACCCTGGCAGGTGTGCCCTGGCTCCCGAACTTCTGAAGATTGTCGTACGCAGCTCAGAAGGCCAATAAGTTTGGTCTCCCCGTTATATATTAAATTCCTACAAAAATACCAAAAATGTCCTTAACTTCTCTGCAGATATGTTTTCAAGTACTGAAATTTTGTGAAGGTTCATGACAATATTTAAACTACCCTTCTTGGATCAAATGACCAGCACAAAGATTTAAATTTCTAAGAATGGATGCTTGAAGTTTTCAAATATTCTCAATAAGCAGGAAAACAATTAGTGGAAAGGAGGTCAGTAAGGAACTTTGTCTCACCTTCCATCTTGGTTTACAATCTTTTGGTTTCCAATGACCACCTGGCTCAATGTCTAAATCCTTTGAAAATACTTCCTGAATTTCATCAAAACTAATTTCACTCATGTTGATGCTGATAAGGCCTCCTAATGTAGTAAGAAATATGAAAAATATTTATTCATTTTAATTAAAATGTATAAGTCTAACGTGTTTTTAATTTGCTCCACCAGAGACACTGTATAGAAGTAATCCAATAAATGGTTATTTTGATTACAGTACCCATTGATAAAAAGAGTCCTAGTTCTGACTCATTTCTTCCAGAATATTTAGTGTATATAGGAATGGAGTTTAGTTTTTTCCAAAGAAATTAAAAAAAAGCTATTCCTCTGCAAAAGCCTGTAAAAGAATTCTATAATTTTGTTTTTATATAACAATCTACAATAGTTAAAATACAGCTAAAACTTCTAATCAGACATTTTACCCAAATTTTGCAACAAGACATTTAGTAGGCAAAGTAAACTTACCATAAGTGTGTCTTCTCATAATAAAGAATCACCTTCTCTAGAAGTCACAGTAGTTAGTTAACTGTGCCCACACTACCACACACAGAGGCACTAATCGGATACTGAAATTCCGGGTACCTTCACAGCTCCCCTTACATAGAAATGGAGAAATATACATCTCCATTCTCTAAACTTTTGAAGTTTTAAACCTAAATTATTACAAACATAAAAGTATATGCTATCGTGGGGGAAAATATATAGACTCTTCCCTGTTACAAGACGACATTTACAGTAAACTGAATTTGCCTAATCCCTCCATACATTCATAAACCTCTAGTCTGGATCACCATAACTGATGAAAAGTAGTAAGCAGCCCACTCAAAGGAGGGAGAAAGATTGGAAGGAAGTGAGACAAATTAAGGAACAGTAGCAGACTAAGACCCAGAAACAAAATGTAAAACAATCTGATGAAGCTGTGTTGTTTCACAACATCTAAGTTGTGTCATTTCTCTGTCAGATGTTGCCGCTTCAGACAGAATGAAGGATGACTTTTCCCAGGAAGAAAAGGCCTTAAGAGTTCTCAGCACCACCCTGTCATTATGAAACACACAGTAAGATTCTTACATTGATAACACTGCCAGCTCTGATACCTGTCTAGCTGGGGTGATAATGACCAGAAAAACCGGTTTTTATCGACAGGAAGAAGGCAGCCTCTGAAGTAAGGTACTCGAAGGAATGATCTGTTAAACCTTCAAAACCAGTGGTAGATCCCATTTTGGGAAAATTGGTCTGAACGTTGGCCGGCTAGCCTGACAACCCTGAGGAATCTGGAGATCTAGGGGTTCTCTGCCAAGGATCCCACAGACCCCATGAAAAGGACGCAGCTCAAAACAGAAACCTAAATTTGACATACTGTGGTGCTGGACTGAAGGCCCTTATCTTCACCTTTCTGAATAAGACCAAAATGGCTGGAATCCCTAGATTTCTGGGGTCCATACTGTTTGTCTTGGCACCACTCACTGAACCTGGACAAGATGGAAAGGTATGCGTTTAGAGTTAAGGCTCTCCTGGATGCTAGCAAGGTCTTGATAACTTTGGAAGATACATCTAGGATTGTTAAGGCTTCCCTTTCATTAGCCAGGCTATCAGCTAAAGCCAGACTGGATCTGAATTGAGAAATGGGCCTTGGGAGATAAACAGTCTCCCTTCGGAGAAGATAATTATAGTGGAGATTCCAGTATCAGGTCCTATCAGGTTGGAAAACCATGTCTCCTTGGTCAATAGGGAGTTATCAACATGACTTTCACCTGCTCCCTGTTTATTTTCTGAATCACTTTCCCCAGGAGGGGAAAAGGTGGTCATGCATAAAGTAGGCCCTCTGGCTATTTGTGCAAAAGGGCTTCCATTCTCAGAGATTCGGGACCTGTCTCCATGGTGTAGTACCTCAGCCTCTTTGTGTTTCTGCAGCTCACAAACAAAGGCTGAAGGAAGACTGAACATCCTCGAGGTCAGTCCAAAGAGCTCCTCATACAGGCATCACTCCAGATTGTTGAATTTATGCCTGCTGAGACAATCTGCCTTCTGGGTCAGTTCTCCTTTTATGTGGATTGCTCTGAGGGACAGAAGAGATTGCTCTGCCCATTTCATTATTTCCATTGCTTCTATGTATAGCTTTGGGCTTCTTGCCCCTTCTTTGTTGTTTATGCATGTGACTGTAGTTGTGTTGTCTGACTAAACCATACGTGATTTCTTTCCAGGAAGATCTAAAACTCACATTTCTAGCTTGCTGCTCTGAGTTCTAGAAAGTTCATGCTGTATCTTTTTTCTCCAGGCTTGAGGTTCCCTGGGTGGTTTGAAAACCCAGATGAACACTCCAGCCCTCCAGTATAGCATTGGTAGTAAGGACAAGAGGCTCTTGAAGACATATAGGCAGGCCTTTGCAGATATGAACATGGAAAGTCCACCACTCTAGGGAGCTTAGCATCTGGATTTAAACTTGCACTTGGTCTTTCATGTGTTCCAGCAAGTGGTTGCATGTTCTCAGGAGGAAGGTTTAAAGGCACCAGATGTGCGATCTTGCCCAAATTCCTATTCATGATACCAGAAAGCCCAGAAGCTGAAGACGCCATGCTATAGTAGGACATCTACAGTTCGCAAAAAACTGTTAAGATCCTGGATCTTCTGGAATCTTTCAGGTGACAGATTTTTGCTATCAGGGTTTCTGTATCTACTCCCCGGTGAGAGATGCTGGTTGAAGGAATCAGGGAGCAATTTTTGAAGTTGATGATGAAGTCATTAACTTTCAGAAAGTCCAGACTCAGAGCTGTGGCTTTGTGCACTTTGGCTTGGGAAGGGATGTGGTCGAGGAAGGGACATAGGTGGATATCTTGTTGCTCCAGCTTTTCCTCAAACAGGATGGGGACTATAAACTTTCCTAAGCATGGAACCTGTTTAGAATGGGAATTTCATTTTTCAAGGCAGAACCACACCTGGCACCCATCTGCTGAGCTATCTTGCCATGGTTCTGGCTGACAAGCTTGATACATTCACTGAACTATGAAGTGCTACAAATGCTGTTGCTAAGGAGATTTTTTTTTAAAAAAAGAGTAGGGCTCGAATCAGGGTGATCTCTGTTCCTTAGATCCATGAGATCCTCCAGCCAGAAGAGAGATGCTTTAGCAAAGCATGTTGCTGTCAGAGATGGTCTTTCAGGTAGCCAAAGAGGTCTCAAAGTCTTTTTTGAGTGTGTCCTCCACTTTCCTTTCTGTGATCCTTAGGGTAGAATTTTCCTTGAGGGGATAACCATCCCCTTACTAGGGTTTCAATAACAGCATTTACCTTTGGGACCTCAGCAATGGAGTTTTTTGGCTCCTGCAATCTGTAGAACTGGAGGTCATTTTTACTGATATGTTTGCCTTTGTCAGGCTTGTTCCCACTCCTCTATGACCACATCCTCAAAGGAGGAGTGCAGAGGAATAGCTGCCTCAGAAGAGGATTCTGAGGGCAGGAATTTGCTTTCAGGCTTGCTCTCAGGAACTTGTTCAGGCTGTATCTGTATGGTGGACACAAACTTTTTAGAGGGTAAGAATATTTTTTGTGTCTCCCCTGCTCATATTCAGACCCCCATAGTTGTTCTACTGTGGAGGAGGAGGGGGAGAATAAAGAGGAAGAGTCAGAAGGCATGGGCCTCCTGTTTGTCTTCCCTTTTTTGGTTTCTCTGCCCTTGTAGCCTGCCTTGCAGGTCAATGACCTCTGTTGTGGCTCTGATGAGTCTTTTATAGTGTGCCTTCCAGAACATCTGAAGACCTCTATAGAGCTCTCTGTCTCATTCCTCCCCTGCAGGGTCCCAGCCCCTAGAGAAGGCTCAAATTGGGAGTGAAAAGGGCTGTTTATTAGACCTGCTTCTTTCCCCAGGGAGTCATTTTAAGAATTGGTGTAGGGAGAGGGGATGAAGCCTACAAGGCTATTCTCGTCAGTTTCAGGAGTACCCTGGGCAGCTGGATGGGGGGGGGGGTCCTCATCCTTCAAGCCTCTCCCTGCTCGGTTCTGTGGCTCCAGATTCAGTTTTCCCATGTCAGAGTTGCGGCTACTCGGGCAGGTAGTGGACCCTGTAATCATGTCAAGCTCGGATCCCTGTGCCCTAATAGAGCTAAGATTGGTTGCCTGGGCGTAGGCAGGGCACACCTCACTGTCTGCTGAGTCTGTGAAGGCTGCTTTGCAAATAGAGTGATTTTTGGACTTGAACTGGCGCTTCCTTAGCTGTTCTGCCATGCCAGGGAGGGAGGGGAGGCAGAGAACCTGGCAGGGTGGAACTGCTGCTGCAGTTTAGTCACCAAGGGTATGTCTATACAACGAAATTAGGTCGATTTAATAGAAGTCGATTTTTTAGAAATCAATTTGATACAGTCGATTGTGTATGTCCCCACTAAGCACATTAAGTCGGTGGAGTGCGTCCACAGTAACGAGGCTAGCGTTGACTTTTGGAGCGTTGCAGTGTGGTAGCTATCCCACAGTTCCTGCAGTCTCCACCACCCATTAGAATTCTGGGTTGAGCTCCCAATGCCTGATGGGGCAAAAACAATGTCGTCAGACCCCCCTCCCTCCCTCCGTGAAAGCAACAGCAAAAAATCGTTTCTCGCCTTTTTTCATGGGTTACCTGTGCAGACGACATACCACGGCAAGCATGGAGCCTGCTCAGCTCACTGTCACCATACGTCTCCTAGGTGCTGCTGACAGACTCGGTACTGCATTGCTACACAGCAGCAGTTCCTTGCCTTTGCAAGTTAGCAAAGACGGTTGCTGACAGACTCAGTACTGCATTGCTACACAGCAGCAGTTCCTTGCCTTTGCAAGTTAGCAAAGACGGTTAGCAGCCGTATTGCACCGTCTGCTGCTGTCTCCTGGTTGCTCCTGGCTGACCTTGGTGAGGTCAGTTGGGGGTGCCTGGACATAAATGGGAGTGACTGCAGGTCATTTCCTTCTTTAAGTTTAGTGGAGTTGTGCGTGTTTCTCCTTGATGCAAACCCGCCCCCTTGGTTCACTCTACTTCCCCATAAGCCAACCGCCCTCCCCACCCCCCTTTGATCACCACTTGCAGAGGCAATAAAGTCATTGTTGTTTCAAATTCATGCATTCTTTATTAACTCATCACACAAATGGGGGGGATAACTGCAAAGGTAGCCCGGGAGAGATGGGGGAGGAGGAAAGCACCGGGTGGGGTGGTATAGGAGGGGAGGAGGGAAGGACAAGGCCACACTGTACTTCAAAACTTATTTATTGAATGCCAGCTTTCTGTTGCTTGGGCAGTCCTCTGGGGTGGAGTGGTTGGGTGCCCGGAGGCCCCCTCACTGCGTTCTTGGGCATCTGGGTGAGGAGGCTGTGGAACCTGGGGAGGAGGGCGGTTGGTTACACAAGGGCTGCAGCGGCGGTCTGTGCTCCTGCTCTCTTTCCTGCACCTCAACCATACGCCGGAGCATATCAGTTTGATCTTCCAGTAGCCTAGGCATTGCTTCCTGCCTCCTCTCATTATGCTGACGCCACCTCTTCTCTTGCTCCCGCCATCTGTCCTCACCTTCATTTTGTGCTTTCCTACACTCTGACATTGTCTGCCTCCACACGTTCTGCTGGGCTCTTTCACAGTAAGGGAGGACTCCATGAGCTCAGAGAACATTTAATCGCGAGTGCGTTTTTTTCGCCTTCAAATCTTCGCTAACCTCTGGGACGGAGATGATACTGGGAGTGTTGAAACCATTTGCAGCTGCGGGAGGGGAAAAAAAAAAGGGAGTGTAGTCTTTAAAAAGACATTTTAGAGAACAATGGGTAGACTCTTTCACAGTGAACCAAGCTGTTAACATTACATAGCACGTGTGCTTTCTTTACAAGGTCACATTTTGCCTCTTATATTGAGGGTCTGCTGGTTTGGTGTGAGAGATCACACACGCAGGGCCAGCAGGCAACAGAATTCAGCTTGCAGGCAGTCATGGTAAGCCACAGTCTTTTGGCTTCTTTAACCTTCATAACATGTGGGAATGGTTTCAAACAGCAGTGCCCTCATTTCACATACCAAGCTCCCATTTAAAATGGGTTGGCCTTTAAAAGGAGGGGCTGCGTTTTCGGGTTAACGAGCAGCACAAACCCAACTAAACCCCACACACACCCAATTCTCTGGGATGATCGCTTCACCCCTCCCCCCACCGCGTGGCTAACAGCGGGGATGATTTCTGTTCAGCCACAGGCAAACAGCCCAGCAGGAATGGCCACCTCTGAATGTCCCCTTAATAAAATTCCCCTATTTCAACCAGGTTACCCTGAATAATATCACTCTCCTGAGGATAACACAGAGAGAGAAAGAATGGATGTTGCTTGAATGCCAGCAAACACCGGGACCATGCGCTGCCATGCTTTGTTATGCAATGATTCCAGACTACGTGTTACTGGCCTGGCGTGGTAAAGTGTCCTACCATGGAGGACAGAACAAGGCTGCCCTCCCCAGAAACCTTTTGCAAAGGCTTTGGGAGTACATCCAGGAGAGCTTCATTGAGATGTTCCTGGAGGATTTACGCTCCATCTCCATACACGTTAACAGACTTTTCCAGTAGCTGTACTGGCCGCGAACGTATCCCAAGTCTTCAGGGAAAATTAATCACTAAACACGATTGCTTTTAAACCATGTATTATATTTACAAAGGTACACTCACCAGAGGTCCCTTCTCCACCTTCTAAGGTCCGGGAGCCCACCTTCGGTGGGTTGGGAGGGTACTAGATCCCGGGTGATAAACAGTTCCTGGCTTTCGGGGAAAACGGTTTCTCCGCTTGCTTGCTATGTGCTATCATCTTCCTCATCCCCAAAATCCGCATCCCTATTGCGTGAGAATCCAATGACGGAGTCCACGCATAGGGCTGGGGTAGTTGTAGGGGCACCCCCTAGAATGGCATGCAGCTCATCATAGAAGCGGCATGTCTGGGGCTCTGACCCGGACCAGCCATTTGCCTCTCTGGTTCTTTGGTAGGCTTGCCTGAGCTCCTTAAGTTTCACACCGCACTGCTGCGGATCCCTGTTATAGCCTGTGTCCTTCATGCCCTTGGAGATTTTTTCTAGTGTTTTGGCATTTTGTCTTTTGGAACGGAGTTCTGATAGCACGGATTCATCACCCCATACAGCGATCAGATCCAGTACCTCCCGTTCGGTCCATGCTGGAGCTCTTTTGCGATTTTGGGATTCCATGGTCACCTGTGCTGATGAGATCTGCACGGTCACCTCTGAGGTCGCCACGCTGGCCAAACAGGAAATGAAATTCAAAAGTTTACGGGGCTTTTCCGGTCTACCTGGCCAGTGCATCTGAATTGAGAGTGCTGTCCAGAGCGGTCACTATGGAGCACTCTGGGATAGCTCCCGGAGGTGAATACCGTCAAATTGCGTCCACACTACCCCAAATTCGACCCAGCAGGGTCGATTTCAGTGCTAATCCCCTTGTCAGGGAGGAATACAGAAATCAATTTTAAGAGCCCTTTAAGTCGACAAAAATGGCTTCGTCGTGTGGATGGGTGCAGGGTTAAAATCGATCTAACGCTGCTAAATTCGACGTAAACAAGTAGTGTAGACCAGGACCAAGATGCTGAAATTCAACCCAGGCAGGAGGAAAAAGGATTAGGTAGAAGATCCTGCCTGCTACTGCCCAAAAACAGAAGAGGAAACAACAAAAGAAGGCAGAAGCAGCTAAAACTGCCAACTGACCAATGCCGTGAAGGCAGAGAAACTGGCAGCAAGCAAGAGCAGAAGGGTGTGGCTAGCACACGTAGCACAGCAACTATGGATTGCCTTTGTGAGCTGCAGCGTGGAGAGGAGCAGCCCAGATGTCTCAGAATTGTGGACAACACTGAGCTGCAGAAAGATATTCTGTCAAGTATCAGGGGGTAGCCGTGTTAGTCTGTATCTACAAAAACAACAAGGAGTCTGGTGGCACCTTAAAGACTAACAGATTTATTTGGGCANCTCAACGTAAATGAGACATTCTTATGCCCATCTTCATCTTTTTGCCTCACTAAATCTTTCTTGAAGCAGGCAGTGAAGACTACTGTGCCTGGAATCAAGTGCACTTTGACAGAGTTTCATCTTAGCTAGGTCAGTTGCCTTTCTTTACCTATCTGAAGTTAACCTGGGGACCCTGATCCTGGAAGAGATACTGTCTGGTCATATTTTGCCCCAAACTTGCGCTCTTAAAATACACATAGGGATTTTGCAGATATCAGCTGGTGACCTCTAGAACCACTGGTTGAGAACTGCTGTATTAGAGCATAACTTGAAACAGAATATCTTTCTAAAACAACAAGGAGTCTAGTGGCACCTTAAAGACTAACAGATTTATTTGGGCATAAGCTTTCGTGAGTAAAAACCTCACTTCTTCGGATGCATCCGAAGAAGTGAGGTTTTTACTCACGAAAGCTTATGCCCAAATAAATCTGTTAGTCTTTAAGGTGCCACTAGACTCCTTGTTGTTTTAGAAAGATATTCTGTTTCAAGTTATGCTCTAATACAGCAGTTCTCAACCAGTGGTTCTAGAGGTCACCAGCTGATATCTGCAAAATCCCTATGTGTATTTTAAGAGCGCAAGTTTGGGGCAAAATATGACCAGACAGTATCTCTTCCAGGATCAGGGTCCCCAGGTTAACTTCAGATAGGTAAAGAAAGGCAACTGACCTAGCTAAGATGAAACTCTGTCAAAGTGCACTTGATTCCAGGCACAGTAGTCTTCACTGCCTGCTTCAAGAAAGATTTAGTGAGGCAAAAAGATGAAGATGGGCATAAGAATGTCTCATTTACGTTGAGTAGTTTAGAGAGATGATTTAAATTTGTTTTAAATCAAATACATCCTGTACATTTACAAAGTTTATCATTTTTTTTAGGCAGTTCAGTTTTAAATTAATGTTATCAGTACAGTCCCATACCTACTTGTCATTTAGCTAAATTCCTGAAGTCATAAAGTAGTAATTTCAATTAAGATTAATTTGTAATATTGGTGCAGTAAGGTAAAATTAAAACATTAATTCAATCAATTAACAATAGATATAACTTTTTTTCAACTCATCTCATTTTTCAGTCAGAAGCAGTTTCTGTATTTTTAACTATTGACTTGCCAAATATGTCCTATCTACTTGCATTGATTAGTCCTTTTATATCCAATCTATTTTTAAAAATAGTTAACTACCCAGAAATCTCAGACTGTCAAGATACCATTACGTGTAATATGGATTTGAGAGAATTTAATATACTAATGGGTAATTATGTTATAGCACAGCTCTTGAGACTGACTTTTTAGCAGGAGGGTTAAAAAATACATTTTTAGCCTCGAAGACAAGTTGAGAGATTTCTGAAAGTTAGCTTGGAATTTCTGTTTTTACAGATTTAAAATTTTTATTAACGCTAATGTTAAAAAAAATTATTTAATACATAAGTTGAGAAAAGAGTGTCTGTAAGTCTGGGTATAGTGCTTAGATTATCCACAAATACAAAGATTGTTTTTAAAGTCATAAGATACATATGGTACATAATCAACAATAAAATTTTGATAATATTGAATCATAAGAGGTAATTAAAACATTTTTCTAAATTAATATGTAACTAGTGTACAATCATATCATGGTCACACACTAGCCCTTTCCTGTGTCAAAGTTTTTAGAGAAATGTTGTGATAATTGGACCTATAAATTTACTCTAGTTGTAAATTCAATTGTAAAAGCATAAGAATGACCATAGTGGGTCAGATCAATGGTCCATCTAGCACAGTATCCTTTCTTCCAATAGTGGCCAACGCCAACTGCTTCAGAGGGAATGAACATGTAATCAAGTGATCCATCCCCTGTAGCCGGCAAACAGAGGCTAGAGATAATGAAAGTTCATAAAAATGTTAAACTTTCTAACATTTGTTGTTTAGTCAAACTGCTTTCAATAATGAAAGTTAACAGCAATGCAAGAGTACACGACAAAGAGACTAAATTAGACCAAACTAAAAGGCCATGTTGATATAACTCAAAGAGGATACTGAATTCATGCTTGGTAAAAAACAGAAAACATGGAACCAGAAATTAATTAACCAGAATTGGTGTGTCAGACATCAGGCATTTTTGGTGGACAAAATAATGAGGGTATGGGCTATTCCATCCACCATTCCCTTTGTGGGTCCTGAAAGAAAGAAACTTCAGGAGGAAATTCAGAAGACCGGACAGAGGCTACTGGAACAAAATTCACCACCAGGGCTGCCACCCTCATCATCTCCTGGGACCGGAGACTTTCTTTGCCCTAATCATAATCCTGAGAAATGTCCTCACCAGACTGGGCCAGTGATAGGGACCCAGATAACACTGCCACTTCTACCACTCCAGCAGAAACCCAAGCACGACCTGGGATGAAATGGGATCAACACACTAACAACCACAACTATAGCCCATCTCAACTAATGTCTTCTTTTTTCCCCTAAAGGGACAGTTATTACAATCTTTTGTAAAACAGAGACCGTCAAAAAAAGGGGAGGTTTCCTTTTAAAAATTCTCTCTAGCTAAAGGGAAAGGGAACAAAGCGTGCTGTTAAAATGAAAACCTTATTTAAAACTTTACATTTAAAATGCGTTAACTGTTTTTTCTTTATCTTTAAATAAAGGTTAAAAGGATTTTTAATGGTATGTTTGCCATCGTACTAAGCAGGCTGAAGTCTCTGTATACCAAACCCCAAACCTTGTTTAACACTATTTAATGTTGGACAGTGACTGGATTAGGTTAACACCTTTGGCCCATTTATTCCAGCTAAATAAAAACAGAATTTAAGCTAAGATTTTAATCTAATGCTAAAAGGAGTTTTTGAGTGTATATACACATGAGAAAAGAAATAAGGTTGTATGAGCAATTTTTGTTGCTTTTTAATTTTTAAGTACTTCACTTTGAAACCTTAATCTTCTCAACTTTTCATACGAATTATTTTCATGTTTTTTTCACATTTTATGAAACCGTTGCCTGCTCAGTTATAACAGGATTTAGGACTTTTTTACCTTCTGAAGCACTCACTTTGCTACCTTATGCAGCTTCTCAAATATTGGTGCAATTCTGATTAACTGATGAAAATGTAGGCAACTTGTTTTTGTCTCATTCAATTTTCCACCAAAAATACTCTCACCTCCAAAAATTCTAGGTAACAATTCCCCAAAGCCTCTAATTCAAGAAAGTGGTATATAACAAAAGATGCACTCTAACTGTAGGTGTTGAATACTGTCTTAATTGTGGAACAAATGCCAGAACACAATACACAGAAGAAAATGTATATCAAAACATTAGGTATTAGTCAGAATATTGGGCCAAATTCTGCTAAGCATTATTATATATGTTAAAGTGAGTTTTATTCAAGAATTCTGGTTAACAGTTTGCATTCTGGTTTAACAGAACCAGATGCAATAGATAAGGATATAAATTAAGGTGAGATTATAAACTTACTCATGTAAGGCAGCTTTTCTGGACAAGCCTGGTAAGGAGAATATGTGAAGTTTTCTGGAAGATACATTGTTGTTTGAGCAAGGTCGTCACTGGAATTGTTGCCTTCAGGATAATCTTAAAGAAAAAAAAACAGTTTATTCTTGTAAAAATGAAAAGTTTCCCAATGGCTTCTCATCAATATATCACTATGCTGGGGGGGGGGGGGGGGACTGTTTTGCATCTTATCCTGACATCACTGCATAAACTTTATGTTTGCTGCAAGTTCCGACAGTGAATATAAAAACATTCTCTAAACCATTATCAAGTTGATCCTCATGAATTCTGATCTATTTACCCCAGCTCTTGATAAACCTATTTCTTAAAGAAAACTTAACTTCAGTTTCACAGGTGACTTTGTAAAGAGTAACCACTCTTCCCTTCCCTATTACTCCTCAAAGTTGGGAGAGTATGGGGGGAGGGGAGAAATGAAGGGTGCTTAGAGCTAGTTTTTGTAAACCTATGTATAAACAAGCTATGTCATTGTCATGAAGAAAGACAACTTTTTTAAAATAATTAAATAGGAAATATTCTTACCTGTGCCATTCAGAGTAGCATTTTTATTAGTGTACAATCTGATCAGATGTCCTATTGTTTTCACATTTTCTCTCAACATTATGCCTCGAGCTTGCACCATAAAGAGATAGGTGTTTGCTGTTAAACACAAAAGTGACTATTTCATGTTAAACGTAATTCAATAGTATTTCATTTTATTTTAGTATTTACCAATGTATAATGTCATCAAATCAATACTGAACAATCTTGGAGTTCAAGGTTAGCCCTCAAAAACCTATTAGACCAAGAGTAGGATACACAGAGTAAAACCTAAAAATATTTAGGGTAAAAATCAAGATACAGACAAGAGGAAAAACATTAATTCATATTTCTAGACCTAACTGAAAGGGTAAAAATATCAAGTTAATAAATAGCAATTGAAACCTTAACACTATTTCATTTTCCTCCACCCTGCCAAAAACCTATTAAGATACAGCATTAAAAATCAATTTACCCATAGTGAGTTATATATATTTTAGAGGAGAAAGAGAGAGAGAGAGAAAGAAATATTTTTAGAAGAGAAATAACCATAACCCACAAAAGCATCTATTTTCCTACTTCTTGACTGTTTGTAAGGGTATGCTAAGATTTACCTCTGTTCATTCACCACCAGCTGGAAGTATTAACCAGCAGCTATGCCATTTTACAATTATATAACACCAATCATTGAAAAATCTCAAAATACAGTAGAACCCTGTTTACTGGATCCTCCATTATTTGGCTCTCCTTATTAATCAAGGAACCAGCACACAAAGGTTCAGAAGTGGGTAATCTCCTGTGGTCTCTAGATGGTGCTGCAGCCTCGCACTTTCCCATTCTTCAGATTACCTGAATTTCTGATTATCCAATCTGGCTCCGGTCTCAATTAGATCAGCTAAACAGGGCTCTGCTGTACTAAAAGTCAGTTTCTCTGTGAAGTAGTTATTAGAGACATTACAGGTTGGTAAACTCAGGTACAGACAGACAATTTAACTGATTCACACAAGATGACAGCACATCAGTAACAGAACCAAGAATCCTGTCTCTCAGATCAGTAATCAAAGCCATATACAAAGCTCATATAAGACTATCTTTGGCCTGAATAGAAAAGTGAGATGGACACACAAATCAGAAAGATAAAATGTTCTGTTGCCTTCTAAATAGGCACAAGCCTAAATGGGATCCATACGACTTCAGTAATCTACAAGTGGATGGACAAATTCCTTTTGAAAATCAGTTTTCATAGCGGGTAGCAAAGTGGATCATCGCTGTCCTTTCACATATGCCAAGCATGCAAAGACTCATGCTTTTGAAAAATTTCTCTACTGACTACAGCATAGCAACATAGTGTCATTAATAAGGACCCCCCAATAAAACCTTTTGAACAGAAATCTGGCTGGTCACATGGCACTGACTCATATTTCCAGCTGATAAACTGCATTAAAAAACAGCTAAAAATCCATTTTCAAAGCAAACCAATTGAGAATTCCGGCCACCATATTATTCACATCTATATGAATTTGTTGGCAGAGGTGGTGATGGGCAGTACACTAATACCAAAACCATCATCTCCTTTATGTCAAACAAGCACCATCAGAAGAGGGGAGCGCTTTGAAAATCTTGCCTTTATAATGTTCACCACTCTCAGGGGCCTCTCCCCTCAGATTAGAGGGCATTACTGAGCATCTTGACCATTCATTCATATATATGATAGATAGATGCACATCAACAAAGATTTTATTTTTCTGTGTCTGAAAGCTACATTTCATATTTCCTTCTTTCCTGGTGGGACATTTCAATGTAATTTTACTATATAACTGTTCAGTCCTCTTTGACATCTGTATATACTAAGTATAACAAACTTTAAGACAATGTGTGTTTATTGACTGATTAATACAGGAGTCAGGTGGCTAAAGGCATGAGGCCACAAGCACATTATAATTGATTTAAAACATACATCTTCATGTGTCTTAATGCAGTGGGCATTTAAAATTATTAATTGCTATTTTGACCATATGATTCCACCAAAACAAGCATTGCAACATGTAAAATTTTCCTTTTTGCTGCAAGACAGATTTCTTTTCTCTGTTGCTCTGTACTCCATACTCAAAAATTAAACCTCCAGACCCTGAGAGGAAGTAAGAAAATCCTGTGTCATATACCTTTAAATATACAGAACAACAAGGTGACTAGTTTTCCCTTAAAAGAGTGAAAATCCTGTGATGATGGTAAGCAATTCAAGGAACATGTCCATTTAATAAATGGATCAGTAATGCATACTACATTAGAAAGCAAGAAAGATAGAGGTCAAAGCTATATAATCAGTATTTTTTTGTTACTGTTATTTTGTTTTGGGTTTTGTTTGTTTCATTTTGTAATTTAATAAAGAGGGGGTCAGGTGCCTACAAGCCAAATGCAACCCAAAATTTAAGGCTGCATCCGCATAAAAAGAACAAAAAATAAAAGTTTGGCTAGTTGAGAAAAAGAACATCCTAACAAAACCAGGCAGGATTTTGAATCCCTCTTCATTAGGGGACATATTATGAAGATCTGCAAAGCAGAGCTAGTAGGATTTTTTTGACTTTTTTTTTTCCCCAATCGGAAAGTGTTAGGTCATCAAAACCAAAACTGTTCATGGAAAACAGTTTCTATAAATTTCCCATTTTGATTTCTAAACAAGAGAGGTCATTTTGAGAAGTCAAAATTACTTTTGTTTCAAAATTTTGAGTTAATTTACATTAGAAAAATGTTTTTAAAAAAAAGAGTCAAAATCCAAATGAAATGTTTTGATGAACCCACTTACAAAAAACAAAATCATTAAAAATTTTGAGATTGACCTTTCATCCAAATTCAGGATAAGAATTTTTTTTAAATTCTATACATCCCATGGGATAAGAAAGCCACTTGCCATCTGGTTCTCTCAGAAAGAATAAAGAAGGGTTCAACACTACAGAAGTATAAATTTGATCTAGTTGGTATTACTGAAACCTGGTGGGATGATTCACACAATTGGACACTAAAATCAATGGTTATAACCTATTTAGGAAGGATCAAGTAGGCAAAAGGGTAAGACCAGTGGCACTTTATGTCAAAAAATTGTTTTACCTTTTTCCGAGTCACTGATAACTCAAAATGCTTATGATCATAAGAATGACCATGTCTTCTGACAGTGGCCAATGCCAGATGCTTCAAAGGGAATGAACAGAACAGGGTAATTATCAAGTGGATCCATCCCCTCTCATCCAGTCTCAGCTTCTGCCAGTCACAAGTTTAGGGACACCCAGAGGACGGGGTTGCATCCCTGACCATCTTGGCTAATAGCCATTGATGGACCTATCCTCCATTAAGTTATCTAATTCTTTTTTGAACCCAGTTATACTTTTGGCCTTCACTACATCCCCTGGGAATGAATTCCACAGGTTGACTGTGTGTTGTATGAAGTACTTCCTTTTGTTTGTTTTAAAACTGCCTATGAATTTCATTGGGTGATCCTTGGTTCTTGTCTTAAGTGAAGCTGTAAGCAACACTTCCTTATTCCCTTTCTCCACATCTGGCATTGACCACTGTCAGAACACACGATACTGAGCTAGATGGGCCACTGGTCTGACCTGGGTATGGTTCAATAGCCCAACAGATATAAAGCACAAAATGAGGTATTAGTTGGTGTCTACTACAGACCACCAAATCACACTAGGGAATAGGATGACCACCTCCTTAGGCACCTATCTATAATATTTAAAACAAAAAACTGTGTAATCATGGGGGACTTCAATTTGAGTGACATTTGCTAGAGGTCTCACACTGTCAGAACTAAAACATCCTGGGAATTTCTAAACATTACAGATGATACTATCCTAACTCAAAAAGTGTAGCAACAAGATGGAATTCCTTATTAGACCTTGTTCCTAAAAGTAGAGGAACTGATCACAGAACTAAAAATAAATGGTAGTTAAGTACAAGTAATCAAATTTTGATCATATTCATAATGTGCAAGCCCAATAAAGCCCAGACACTTTGTTTTAATAAGGCAATTTCATAAAGCTGAAAACAATTTTGAGCCAATCTGCTAGGAGGAAGAATTTCATCAGAAAAATGTGAATGATAATTGGAAGTCATTTAAGAACACCTTGCAAGATGCCCAAAAAGCCACAATACCATAACCGAGGAAGAAGGCCTTGCTGGTTAAAAAAAAACTGACCTGATATAGAGGGGAAAGTGAAGGCAGCTATACATTTTTTTAAAATATTAACAAATGGAAGAAAGGACAACTTGATAGTAATGAATATAAATCAGAACCTAGAAATTGTAAAAGAAAAAAAATGATAAGGGAAACAAAGGGACACAGAGGAATCCATGCCCAGGAGAGTTAAGGACAATAAGAAGGATTTTTTAAATATATTAAGAACAAAAATAATCTTGACAATGGTACTGGTCCATTACTAGATGGAAATGGTAGTATTATCAATAATAACGCAGAAGAGGTCAAACTATTAAATAAATATTTCTGTTCTGTATGGGGGGGGGGAACTGAGGCTACAACCTCAATATATGGTGATAACACTCGTTCCATTCCAATAGTATCTCTAAAAGACTAGAAGCAGAAGATACTAAAGTAAGATATTTATTTTCAAATCAGCAGATGCAAATAACTTGCATCCCAGAGTTTTCAAAAAACTAGCTGAGGCACTCACTGGACCATTTATGTTGATTTGGAGCACAGGGGAAGTTCCAGAAGGCTGCTACAAAGCTAGTGCTGTGCCAATATTTAAAAGGGGTAAATGGGATGACTCGGGTATTTATAAGCCTGACATTGATCTCTGGCAAGATAATGGAGCAGCTGATACAAGATTCAATTTAAAAAATTAAAGAAAGGTAACGCAATTAATACAAATCAACATGGGTTTATGAAAAATAGATCTTGTCAGATTAACTTGATATATTTTTGATGAGATTTCAAGTTTGGCTGATAAAAGTTCTGTAAGGTATTTGATATTGTATCACACAACATTTTGATTAAAAAACAGTAGTGTACATCCCATAAAAAATTAAACAAAAACAAAACAGGAGTAGAGTATTATCCCACTCTCAACCCCCAAACAGGAGGGCTGGTGGACTGCCTTTACTCTGGCATGGGTCACCATACCAGGAGTCATGCTGCCACCAGCACAGCTCTCAGGGTCATGGGGGCATGCAAGCCTTCCCACCACATTGAGATTTAGTCCATGGGGAAGGATTCAGAATCACTAGTCACATTAAGAAGTTTTAGCCTTAAGTGGCTGGGAACTCCCAAAATTCTCACACTGAAGGTCTGAGACCCAAGAGTGAGAATCAGATTCTCACCAGGAGAATGTTTGAAGTTATGGTTACTCTACCTCTAATATTCTTTAAAATACCAAGGAATATTACTTTAAAGTGGTCAGCTTTAAAATAGCACTTTTGTATTCCAACTGTTCAAACTGGTGCTTTTCCTGCTAGCTTCTCTGCTTTGTCTGAAGCTTTTGTATCTAGCCTTTCAGGAAATCTCCAGAGACTATTAATTCCCTGAGCTTGTATTTAAAAGATTTTCCAACTAATGAAAACTTTTCCCTTAGAAACCACTGTAAAAATCAATTACATGAATTAATAATTCAATGACAACTCTTTACCCTTAGGCAAGTAACTTGTTTTTAAATCAGATTTCCCTCAGGGGTCAGTCCCTCAAGGTTAAAAATAATGTTTTAAAAACATGACTCCTATAATAAAAAGTTTATTTTTCTGGTAAACATGGGATGAGATTACAATGGAAGAATCTCAGAGCAGTCCTTTCAAATATTCCCAATCTGCCCCTCTTTTTCCTCATGATCATATGGCTCCTTCCTTGGATACCTTCAAATATTCCAAGACGACAAGCTAAAAATAATGTAATGTACTTTGGTTTTTGAACTCCTTGCTTTGGATATACACTAAAATATTTGCTGCTTCCAAATTTTGACTGCAATTCTAAAATGTTGTAAATGAAGTTACTTTCACTATTAAAAATGCCAAGCATTCCTGAAGAGCAGATTACAGAACACAAGGTTAATAAAAAAAAATAGGCAAGAATAACCAAAGTCCTCACCGCATTCATAAATAAATGCAAAAATCATTTATTTGAGATGACTTTCCCTCAACCAGGTCCCCAAAGAGAAAAAAATCCCCTAGAGTTAAGTTCTTTCTTCTGCAGCATGTAAAAAGATACTATTATTTCTAATTGTAGTTACTTTGCTGCATTATGGGCATCCATACAGTCAAAAAAAAAAAGTCTGGGGCCATAAAAGTACTTGGATTACTTGGATGACAGACTTAGAAGGCTCCATCTTTTGTGACATTATTTAGAACTAGACTGGATAAAACATTTGAGAATGTTATAGGGAACCATTCTACATTAACAGAGAGGATGGAAAAGTTAACTAATAGGTCTTTTTCATCTCCAGCTTCTGTAGTTCACTGGCTGTGTAGTTTGCTGAGGTGGGCTGATCAGGAGACAGTTAAAAGCAACTGTCTCTGGGCCTCAGTTCCTCATCTATACAATGGGGAAAATACAATTTCACCTCACAGGGAAGGGTGGATAAAAATCAATGATTTAAAAAAAAAATGTAAATGCTTTTTGAGGAAAATCTATCTAAAGATAGTTTTAATTAAGATACATTATAGCTCAAAGATATCTCATCATGGAATAGGGATTATAAATTCTAATTCTATAGTATGAGACAATATATTCACGTAATGTTTAAGAAAAGTTTTGTAAAGGAATTCCAATAGTTCATGGATTAGGGACCCAATCTTATGGGGGTGCTAAGGGCTTCTCTATAGATTATTTAGGTTAATCTTTCTATCTACCCAATGGGATTCAGTGCTCAGTCTAGAAGATACCATTGAAGATCCTTAGTTCTCAAACTGTGGATTTGTCTCTCCAGAGATAACATGCTCGTTAACAGCAAAAAATGTTTTAAAATAAATAAATAAATATATATAGAGGGGTAAAAAAACAGACAACCCTATTGTGTCTCTGCAAATTTGTGTACACAGAGTCAATCCCTTACCTCTCTCTAAAAGTGCAAAGTTTCAAAAAGTTCAATGAATAGAAGATGGTTGGGCGTGGAATAGATCTGGACAAGGAGAAGAAGTCTGGAGAGAAATGTGAGAAGGGAGGGACAGGCAATAGAAACAAAAGTGAAACAGTTTGAGCAGCATATTCCAGAAGTCTTAAGGTCTTTCTGAGTGTAGCCTTCATTGATTTGAGATCAACCATACCATTCTCTCACTAGAAGAGAAAAACTATAATGGCAGCAGGCTGTAAAAGTGACCCAGTTTGGGAACATTTTAATGAAGTTCCTCTACCTGTGGGTAAGACAGGCATGCGTGCAAAATGCAAACAGTGTAACAAAGATATGCAAGGCCTGGTTGCTCGAATGAAACAGCATCATGAGAAATGCTCCTTCTCAGAAGGAAGCTGAGTTGAAGATGATGAAAGGAATATGTCTGACCATGCAGGAGCTTCAGGTTGGTAAACTTTTTTATTTCATACTTCTTTCTTAAGGACTGCCTGTCTTCCTTCTGGACTATTCTTGAATTCTCATGCTTGAGCAAAAAAATATAGTTGTTACTCTATGGTACTATCATATTAGATGCAGTTGTGATAAAAAATAAATAGCTGAAATAGGCAGATCTTCCTTTTACAATTTCACCTTTAAAGTAGTACTGAGTCTCAGTGAACGCAATGAGTAATACTAAATGAGCAGTATGGTAATAATAATTAAACAACTGCATTGACTTATTTTGTTTAGGAGAAGCCATCCTCAACATAAAGGATTCTGAAGACTGACTACCTTCAAGATCACCATCATTTTCTATAGTTTCAGAGTTATCTGCCAATGATAGTGTTTCAGTCACATCATATCACATAGCCACAGTATATCAGCTGTAGCAAAAAGAAAAAAAAAATCTCCATCATCCAGAAACAACCATAGATAAGTTTGTGATAAGAACCAGCAGATTACAAAAAGAGGTAACTGATGAAAAAAAAAAAAAAACCTCTCCTTTCCATATAATTGAGAACCCACACCTCATTAACATGGTTCAGTGATTAAGACCAGGATACAGTCCACCCAACAGAGCAGATGTCGCAGGCAAATTGCTGGATAAAGTGTATGAAAGAGAAATTGAGCAGCGTGCAAAAGGTCTAGAGGATGAAATTGTTAACCTGAGTCTTGATGGATGGAGCAATGTCCACAATGATCCTGTTGTATGTGCTTGTGTGACAATAGAAGGAGGGAATGTATTCCTTACAGAAACATCAGGAAATGCACACACAGCAGAATACTTACAAGTAGTAGCAGTAAAAGCTATAACAAATAGTGAAAAAAAATTCAAATGTCTAGTATGGAGCTTGGTCACAGACAATGCTGCAAATGTATCCAAGATGAGAAGAAATTATTTAGAAGATAGTGAAGAGAGTCCCAAGCTAATAACATACGGTTGCAGTGTTCATTTGATGCACCTCCTAGCCAAAGACTTCATTGTTCCAGAAATAAAGGCAAATGTTGTTGAAATTGCAAAATACTTCCATAACAACCACTTTGCAGCAGCAGCTGCTCTGAAAAAAGTGGGAGGAACCAAGCTAGCTCTCCCACAAGACATGCGCTGGAACTCAGTAGTGGACTGTTTTGAGCACTATAACAAGAACTGGCCTAATCTGATGACAGTTTGTGAACAAAATCATGAAAAAATAGATGGCACTGTCACAGCCAAAGTTCTCAACAATGGGCTTAAGAGAAATGTTGAACACATGCCAAGTACCCTGAAGACTATTTCTGTAGCCTTGAACAAAATGCAGGGAAATAGCTGTTTTATTGCTGACGCTGTTGAAATTTGTAAGGAACTGAGTGAGATCTTAAAAAGAGAAATATGCAATGACAGAGTTAAATTACAAGCATTAAAAAAACAATTGGGACAAGCACCATCTCCAGCTCATTTTCTTGCAAATATACTTGGTACCAGGGACAAACCTTAACTTCTGAAGAAGAGGAGTTGGCTATGACATGTACATCCAGCCATAATGCCAACTATAATAAACTTCAGAACTAAGGGTGAACGATTCAAGAAATATATGTTTGCTGATGATGTTTTAAAGAAAGTCACGCCAGTGACCTGGTGGAAGTCACTTAAACACTTGGTTTCAGAGTCTGTTGAAGTGATAATCTCACTTTTAACAGCAGTAGCTTCTTCTGCTGGTGTAGAAAGAATATTTTTTTCCTTTGGACAAATTCATTACAAATTGAGAAATCGTTTGAGACCTGAAAAAAACAGGAAAGCTTGTTTTTCTTTTCCAGATTATGAACAAACAGGAAGATGAAGGTGAAGATAAATGAGTTAGCTGCAGAAGCCAATATTTTAAGTTTCTCATGTTGACCTGGCTGACCTAGTCAATGTAATTTTTTTTTTAATATTTAATTTAACTATTTTAGTTAAAAACAAACAAAAACAAACCTGATTTTAAAATATTTGAATGTTTAACTAAATTCAAAAATTTATATGCTTGTTTTGTTAAAGTAGTATATGTTTGCTGTTGACGAAAAAAATCCAGAACACTTAACATTGTTGTTTTAGTTAAATAAAACAATTTAAATGTCTGTCTGGTAATGTTCTCCTAATACAGCATGGCAAGAAAATCCTCCAAATATTAATGATTAACCTGTTGAATTGGAGATAGTTCACCTCCCAATGACTTCATAAGTATCTGCTTCAATTACCTTTGGTAAATGAAATTATCAAACAATTATTCATTTTCTGATATAGCTGTACAACTAATCTGAAAAGTTTTCAAAATAAATCACT